>NC_090790.1:4125000-4317500 GCF_040054535.1 Antennarius striatus | reverse complement strand
ACTTAAAAATGTTATTCGTCATGAATTAAAATTTGAATACTAATTCTAACACGGTTTCTTCCAAAATTGTCCTCTATTTGTTTCAGAATCAGAAAAAAGTTTATTGCTCAATACAGTAAATTTTACCACACAAGGAACTTGACGTGGTGTCGGTGTATTAAAAGGTGGAACAGAAGCAATAACGAATAAAAAATAAAACTTTTTTTTTTCCTCACCTTAATGTAAATTGTAAAAAGTCCATCCACCTTCCATCTTTCCATCCATCATGTTTGAGAATGTGGAGGCTGTTTTCAGAGTGATGTGTGATTTTCATTTTCTGATCACGCATAACAGCCCAAAAGTTCTGTTTTGGTCTCATTTGACCAAAGCACCTTCTTCCACGTTTGCTGTGTCCCCCCCCCCCCCCATGTTACTTCTGACAAACTGCAAATATGACTTTTTGAGGGGTTGTTCTTGCCAGTCTTCCATAAAAGCCAGATTTATGCAGTGCATGACCAACAGCTGTCCTTTGGACACATGAACCGTGGATCTCTGCAGTTTATCGAGAGTCACCAAGGTCCTCTTGGCTCCATCTCTGATCAGTGCTATCCCTGTTCAGCCTTTAGGTTTCAGAGTATATCAGTATGTTGTTGGGTTTGTAGTTGTGCCATATTATTTTCATTTTTGCATGATGGAATGAGTGTTATCACTCATTTGAGTGATGTTCAAATCTTGAAGTACCGGAATTTTATCCCTGACCTGTGTGGTGTATTGCTGTGACTTCATGATGCCGTTTGCTCCCCAGTATTGTCTTAACAAACCTGTGAAGCCATCACAGAACAGTTGTATCTGTTCTGAGATCAGATTACACACATGCAGACTCCATTTAGTCATTAGGTCAACATTCAATCAGTCAGCAAAGATCTGGCACCGAAAGCAACTGTTTGCACTAAGAGAAAAGGGAGGCTGAACACTTTTGCACGCCACACTTTTCATTTTTATGTTTTGGGGGGGGGGGGTTGTTTTGTTTTTTAATCATGCATAATTTTCTTTTTACTTCACAATTGTGTGCCAGTTTGTATTGGTCTTTCATATAAAATTCCAATAAAGTGTATTTGTGGTCGTAACGTGACAAAATGTGAAAAAGTCAAAGGGTATAAATACTTTTGTAAGCCACTGTATCAACAGAAAAAGGTTCTGCTGGGAAGTGCAGACACATCACAGCCCAGTAAGCTAAGAAAAGAGACTCATTAATCCTCACCTACCTGAATTCACACAACTCTGCAGTGGATCCAAAATAAACCCAAGTCCAGGACGGAGTGGCCAAGTGAACGTGGTCTGGAGGAGATCCATGTTCTCTGAGGACACAATGCCTGAAGTGTGATCCAGGTCCACTCCAGGTCCACTCCTGTTCTGAGAACCTGAGATAAAAGTACTGATGCTGCCATGACTGGACTGTTGTCACGAAACACTCTCTTTTCTCTCTGACCCGGGTGATGAGTTCGTTTTCAGTTAGTTGTGAACCCTCCCAACCTCTCAGTCGTTATTTCCTTCCATTTACCGTATAAAACAGATAGACTACTGGTTAGAAGAAGAACAAGACCCACTTTATTAATCCCCTAACGGGGAAATTACTTTTTACACCCAGTGGTGGCAGAGTGGCAGATGATCTTCATCGCCTCCCTGACATGAGTACAGATGTTCTCCTGAAGTTTCCATGTCAACCAACTTTGGTTTTTAAAGTCATAGCGAGGTGTTAAAGACTTTCTCCATTACAGGCTACATCTTCAGGTGTGACATCACAGTCAGGGCTTCCTCCACTATACCTGATAGCATGGTGTTACTTCTGTATTAGATTTGAAAACTGACAAAGGAGTTAAAACAACACTTATACAGGGGCGGCAGTGGCTCAGTGGTAGAGCCGGCAGTAGAGCAGGTCGTCCAATGTTCCAAGATTGGCGGTTTGATTCCCGCTCCCATCCAAAAACACCCAGAGAGTGAACTGACAGTGGGAGGTGTCAGATCACCTCCGGAGCCCTTGCGCAAGGCACTGTCCCCCTCACAAGCTGTTCATTTGGGCACTCCACAACGAGGTTGCCCGCCACTCTACCTCCCATTGCATGCCTACAGGTCCCCTTGTGTCTGTAGACACTAATATATACAGTATATGCATAGGAGAAATTGACTAACATACTAGAGTGCGCATTCTTAATTTCCCTTCGGGGATCATAATCAGTATATAAAATTTAAGAAAAAAAACAATAAGCTGTACGCAAAAAAAAAAAAGTGGTTATACGTCTGTGGAATTTTTCCGATCATCAAATGTTTTGTCCAGTTTGTTACCTTCTGACCCCCCCAGGACCACTTCAGAAGAAGCTTTCCCTTGAGTTTGATTTATTTCTAAGGAAAATGTGTTCAATCATTCTGACTGAAGGTCAGGTGTTTACATGAGATGTAATTCTCATTCTTCTGGTGTCAATAGGAACAGCTGGGCCACGTGGGTGAAAACATTTGTTGGGGTCTGAACCACATCTGGTACCGGACCCAGACTTTCAGTAAGTGTTCAGTAAGTGTTACCCTGTGGTTTTTTTGTAACACTTCTCTCTGTCCCATCTAAGTTCAGTGTTTCTTGTATTTGTCTTATGGTTCATCAGTTCTTATTTTCTGGTCAGCTTCTGGTTGGACGAGCCGATGAAAGATCACAGCCACAAAATGATTCCCTTAGGTCATTCACATGAGTCAGGATTTCTTTTTGTAGGTTTATGAAAAGGTTTGAAATCTAGTTGATTTTTTTTTAATTAAAAAAAAAAATCAAATCCAACTGGAATATTAATAATATTGAATACGACTTTGCATTTCTTCAAATTCTAGCTTTGGATACGTTGTCACATAATTGTCAGTTTGTTCCATATAATTGTGTTCTGATTAAGAGATCATTTAGGACCATTAACAAGACAATTACAAAACCAATAATGTATTTCTCAGGAGAGAAGAGGTTGACCTTCGTGTCTATGCTAAGCACATACATGAATAGTCTTTATTCAACACACAGGCTGACATCATTCCACCACAAGGTAAGGCGTTTACACCAGCATCACGTTATAGTAATGTGATTACTGAAAGGCGCTGCCCAAAAGAAAGCAGTCAGGTAAGATTGCTAAATGTGCCCTTGGCTTTTATTAACAACCACATAATAAAATACCTTTATCTTGCACGGCAGTCCTCATTTTCTGCCTTGATGCACACAATGATAAAAAGACGTTAGGTGCATACAGTAACACTAAAACAGAAGAGATACAGTAACAGCACAAGGACCTGGACTTTGGCTTAGAGCTGTTCAACAGGTATGGAAACCTGAGAAGACACATCTTTGGATTTGTTGTAAACAACAGAGACAATTTTAATCAGTATTATTTTCACCACTAAGAATGTGCAATTTGACTTCCAAAAAGAAAAAAGGGCACTAAAGCATCCTCAGATGAAGATAAAAAATAACTGGAATATGAAAGGAGAGTGCAGTTTAAGGATGACTGAGAATAACTATCACACCTTGATAAAAAAGGTAGAATGTAGAAAATATATTAGAATCCACTTTTGAAAAAGGCATTTTAAAGATTTGTAAGTGGAAATACAGTTGAATTCCTACAGATTTATGATGACACATCTGTTAGGACACAAAACATTTGCTGCAGCAGAGAAATCAATATTCACAAAATTATACATAAATTAAGACACTTCGTAACGTCCAACCACCTTGCATATTGTGGTACAACATTCCACAGTTATGTATAATAAAATATTAAAAGAGGTTATCTGAGATACTTATCTTTAGCTATTGTTTTAATGTGAAGGAGCTGCATCTCAGGCAGAAAAAAAAAATAAACTAACAGATGTTGCATTCAGATTACGTGTTACTGAACAATTTAACTTGAAAATAGATTCTGTAATTTTATTAAAATCAATAAACATATTAATTCTCTGCAGGCTGTCAGGCTAAAACAGTGACGGTCAGGAAGTATCATGCAGAGACAAAAAAAAAAAAGACTTTATATTTTAAAAATCCTGAGTTAAACAACATTGACGGTCACACATTGTCGTATGACGTCATACCACGATAGCCGAGGCTGCATTGTCGGTGAGCTTTTGTTTTCCCCCAAGGAGAGTCTGTGCATAGAGAGAGAGTCAGGCAGTGGAGTCAGAATCACTCTGCAGCCAAAAGTCATAAATCTAATTTTTGGAGATCAGGTGAAACATGCAGGTGGTAAATGTTTCCGTCATTTCACTGCTGGAAGATCAGCCACTTCATGAATGTCTTTTTTCCACTTTTCAGGCACTTGAATCACCCGAAGCAAGAGATCCAGATAAACTTCAACCACATTGTCACCTCCATCCAGAGCTGCTGATGACCATCTTGAGCATTAACTTCATGGATGGTGATAAAGATACTCCAAACGCTTCCTGCACTTCTTATTCACAACTCCCTCTTGCTTTAGATCTGCTCCACCTCCTGCTCAGCCCCCATTAGATGTTTTCCGCATCTCCATGAGGTACCTCCCTGATGCTTTCATGGGCTGTGCGACGGGTCGCTGGGCGCTGCCGAAAGCTCCGTCCAGATGCAATGAGGTCGGCGTAGCCGCGGGAGTGAGAGAAGGCGTAGGCGGAGCGACGGGAACGCCGGCCTCTCTGGAAGGCTGACGGCTTTTTCTTCTCCTCCTCCATCAACTCCATCTCGTACTTCTTCCTGTTCTTCTGGACCTGGAGGATGTTGGCACATGAGCAGGTTAACAATTACAGGAATGTAATTTTAAATTAGTCATGCAGTTTGTACAGTACTTGATAGTACTAAATCTTGGGGGCCAAATCTGCACTTTTCCTGATTTAAAAAAAAATTTTTTTTTGATCCATGAAGGTCTCACCTTGTCTCCAACGGAGGGCCAAATGGTTTTATGGAGGAACTGAATGCAGATGACAGGCAGCAGGCTGATGCCTACTGTCAGAATGATGGTTAACCACAGGTAGGGCTGACGCAGAGCATTGGATGCCGCACCTGCAAACAGACAACACATTTTCAGTGATGATTTAATATACATCTCTATTATTTATTCATTCTCTTCTATATTTCACACAATTTGAAGATGATAAAAATCTGATTCAAACCTTGAGTAGATTTACCATTGAAAACAGGCTCATTGAATCAATACAACTCACAACGTCCATTAATAAGAGCTGGAGAACGGAGGTTCTGATTAATGTGAGTTGGATCTTGGTACAGATACAGACTCAGATTTTCATTTTCTTTATATTGTAAGTTGATGATGAACCACGAGTCCTGCAGTTGGGTCAGGATATTGTTGTTTAATGTGGGATGTCTCGCTCCCATCTTGAACAGAATGTCAAACTGGAATTTTAGGTTTTTGAAATCCTTGCTAGATCAAACTTTTTTGGAGGTGGGAAGAAGCCAGAGAACCCACGCAGACACAAAGAGAACACACAAACTCCATATAGAATGGAATGGATTCTAGAGCCTTCCAGCTTTTAGGCAAAAGTGATACCCATTGCCCCATTGTCTAGGTCATGTGGTACAATTGCAGAATCAAAACTTATGAGAATAAAAATGTGCAAATGTTGTATTCTGATACTCAAATTTGTGTCATGGAGACATAAAGGCCTCCAATGATGTGAATGGTTGGTGACTGACCTGTGAAGGTGAAAATGGAGGAGGAGATGACGTGGATGCCAGCGCTGTGAATGTCAAACATGATACCAAAGTAGATGGCAATGCTGCCCAGTACAGCAAAGCAGTTGACAAATGTCCAGTAGGAGGTATCCAAAGAGATCTGAACAACAGGAAGTGGAAGTATTTGTAAATAAGTGGTTTTAAGGTTAGAAAAACCTTCATCTTCATCAGCTTCCTATTATGTTCTCAGAATGGCATTCTGCTGACCTGCAGGTTGACGGTGAAGATGAGCGACGAGGCGGTGACGACGGCAAACGACTGGTAATCCGAGGGGGCTTCTCCATCCTGGCCCATGGTTTGAAGGAAGGCTCCGTAGGGAATGAAGAAAATTATTAGGGAGACGAAGATTCCATGGAACAAGCTGATGAAGAAGTTCTTGTAATTGAACAGCGCCCCTTGCTGGCCAGGCAGATAGAGCTTGGGGAATTTCAAGCTTAGTTTGTCGTTCACGTCCTGGAGGAGGAAGCAGACGGCTTGGTTCACAAATACTGGATGGCTTTTGTGTTTCTAAGTCTTAGCTTAACTACTACTCAACATCAACTACTCATAATTTCCACAACTGTTTCCTGTACAACATGACAAACTGGTTTTTACCTGATCAAGAAGTCCGACCAGTAGAACTGGTAAGCTGCTGTAACAGAGGTTGTATAACGTGATGAATAAGTCCTCGTAGGCGATCTGCAGACGACAAATATTAGTGAGTGGCAGCAAGAACAACAATAGTAGCTGCGACAACACAAAGATGATTACTCTAAGACAAAAAATGTCATGAGCAAATTTAGAAATGCAATAAAATGAAAATTCTATACTATACATCCTACATCCTTAGCTGCCACACAGCTGCTTGTGGACAGTCAGATGGGATGTGATCCATCCTGGGGCATGGACATAATGTAGATGAAGTGTACGCAGAATTCCAGAGCATTTTTCATGACTCAAAATCTACCTGCTAGCTGAAATTCACTGCACACCGAGTATGTTCTTATAGTACGTCTATAATATTAGTATGTACTTCTAAGCCAAACCCAGAGGATGTTGTTGAAACCACTTCGAAAAATAAGGAGACTTTAAATTAAGATTTTTCCAGCTAATTATTGTGTTGCTGCAGGAAAATCTAAAATGTGTGGGATGACATAAGGTGCTGCTGACCTGTGCAGAGTATCCGCTGAAGAAGGAGTACCAGAAGTGGATCAATGTGAAGGCGAAGTTCTTGAAGAAGAAGAAACGCAGGAACTTGCACATCCGGATGTAAGACCAACGTCCATGCACCAGCAGGAGGCGCTCCAGGTAACGGAACTGAGCAAAGGCGTAGTCGCTGGACATCACCGCCTGCATCCCCTCCTGACCACTGATACCGACGCCGATGTCTGCAGCTGGAGGGACAGAGATCAGGTTTGAAATGAACCCACAACATTCCCCAGGTGTCCTTTAACGCCAGCACAGAACCTGTGTCCTTACTCTTGATCATGTTGACGTCGTTGGCTCCGTCTCCAATGGACAGCGTGATTGCCTTCTTGTACTTCTTCACCAAACTCACCACGTTGGCCTTCTGCTTCGGTGTGACGCGGCAGCAAATGACCGCCTCGCACTCGCAGGCCATGTTCACAAAGTCGATCTGGGAGTGTGGAATCGTGTCAACTGCTATCTGCTCAACTCAATCCTATTTAGCTTTTACCGTCTTTTACAATCCTTGATTTTGTGGTACCTGTCTCATCTCCTTCTCATAGTCGTCCATCGGCTGTCCATCCTGAGGATTGGCTGGGGGTGGTCTCCTTCCCAGACGGCGGAGACGAAGACGACGTCGCTTCTTCTTCTTTTCGTATAGAATCTCATTCTGAGAAAATGATCATCAAAATCTTTTTTTTTAAATTAAATCCATCCATTGACTGGTTTCAGTCTAAATAGCGTGTAAAGACCATAACTACTCTAATCAGTCACCCTCTGAAGGTCTAGAATGAAACCCACCAGCCATCCTCCAGTAATGATGAGTGCGTTTTTGCCCGACTGAGTGAAGAAAGGTTCCACAGGAGTCTTTTTGCCGTGATGAAGCTCTGGAGGCTGGTGTCTCCTCTGAGTCTGACGAATACTCAGCTTCTCACTGGAGACACAAACAGACAAATGGTTACACAACACCTGTAATAGAACCTCATCCTTATACAAAACCAGGGGAGTAGAAGAACACTTTGATTTACATTTTTGGTTGACATATTTTTTTAAAAGGTCTAGATTGTATTATTATTGTAGATTGTGGTGCTTTAATAAACTCACTTGACATCTTCTCCGTAGTGTATCTGCATGTCATCGGTCAACAGAGAACAAGAATATCCAATGTTCTCTGCCGTTTCTGGGATAAATATACAACACATTAAAGGTTACAGGGGAAAAGATGGTACTGTTTAATCCTGTTTCAAAAATCAGTTATATCTGTGACGTCATATTTATGGGCCCGTGTGTTGTGACAAAACACTATTGGATAAAATTTGACTCAATACTGCCACCATATGGTTTGGCATGCTTATAGCAGTCTTCGAAAACGCACTGCTGCCTTTACGTGTGGACGGAGATCTTTTTTTAAACGCTGTCGTGTGGACGCGAATCCTTTGATGCGTTTTTAAAAAGTTCCCGTTTTTTTAAAAATCCGTCATTGTGTGGACAGGGCCTAAATCTGTGAAGAGGTAGCTGCTAAATTCTAAACTTCATTTCCATATTATCCACTAAACAGCATTAACAGCAGAAAGTTTTCCCATCAATTCCAAATGTTTTCAGTATTATTTCTAAAACCTGACATCAATTTTCTGTTTGCTCTAATTTACAAATATAATTTGTACTATTGATTTTACACCATGAGGACATTACAGGCCCAGGAACACTACAACTCTTCCCCAGAGTCTCATGTGGTGGTACCTTTCTTATCTCCAGTAAGGACCCAAATCTTGATCTCGGCCTTGGCCAGTGTGGCGATGGTGCTCGGTACTCCATCCTGCAGTTTGTCTTCGATGGCTGTCGCCCCTATCAGCTGGATGGAAAGACACAACCGATTAGATATGGCTGATTGGTAATGATTTTAGCTGTCACTGATATTCAGGAAAGAGTAAGTAAAACAATATCAATGCAGCAGTCCTTTAAATAAATATAACACTACTTTACATGAAAAAAGAAAAACAAATAAATGTAACCACGTAACTAAAAACCCTCTTTTGCACTGGTGTTGTGAATGATTCTATTTCAAGATACCAAGTTTTTGATATTCATGACCTGTAAACAATAATTAACAAAATTAAAACTTCTCCACGACTTTCTAATTTTGTCTAGCTGAACCTGTAGTTTCAGAGTTTAGGTGCTAGTTTCACATTTCTGGTTGGGTGACCTAAAAAGTCAGTAGCTCTAAAGTAGTCAGTAGCTCTATTTTAGAGTCAGTAGCTCTAAAATGTAGACAGGAGCTAACACTGAAATGTTTTACAAATGATTAAAAGAATCTTTAAAGCAATTCTTAACTTAACAAGTGGGATCTTTTATTATTCGCAGTTCAGAACCCGGCTGCTGTACTTTGGACCAGTTGAGGTCACGTCAGCAACGAGATTATGCAGAAATCAAGATGGGGGGGGGGGGTTTACATCATTAATGATGTGTTCAGGAACAGGAGCTGACAATGACTGTCTTTTTTTTTCTTTTTTTGCTGAAACTTAACTAAAACTTAACAAAATGTTTTGATTTCAGTTGAGGGTGAAATATGATGCCAAAATTCAGGGCACATGGTCTGAAATAGGATGTAAGTAGGGCCCTACGCTTAATGTTTTTGTGGTACTTTATGAGCTACTTCAGCAGCTCTTTGAATTGAGTTACAAAAAGTTATATATTACAGACGTGAAGCAGCTTCTAGGTTACTGTAATTATCTTTCTTTACATAAACTTATAGTTTGTGCATGATTGCACAATGAACCAAAACCAAACCAGTGATTGTCAGTTTATCAAATACAAGAAGACAGGAACAAGGATTTCCCCCGAGTCGCATGATATTACACTGTAGAAGATGAAGATATGTTTTTCCATAGAAAGAAAAAACATTTTTCACAAATACAGCACAACCCACTGTCAGGTTTATTGCTAGTCAATCTAAACAAAAAACAATGAAAATATTCATGTGTGTTCTCCACCCACCATCAGGTTCTTCTCGATCAGCTCATAAACATCGTCAAGGGCAGCGTCCCTGTTGGCCACGGCTAGCTGGGCCTCTTTGTGTGTCCTGGACCAGGCTGCATATTCATCCGCACTGATGTCTTTGTAACACAAGCACAACGTCCGCAACGTCTCATTGGCAAATTCCTGAAGGGGCCAAAAACACAGACGATATTTCCCGTAACAGCACCAGGGGAAAAAAAAGCTACACAATTACACAATAATTTCCACAAAGAGCGTAACTGTTGTGCGAAGCATGAACAACAGTCACATGCAGGTCAAAAGAGAATGAAGCCACACAAACTCACATCCAGAGCCTTCTGGCTCGTGTCTTTGTGTCTGGAGTTGGGTGAAAGACGCTCATAGATGACGGTGTCCGCTCCTTTACAGTAGAGACGAATACGACCGTCAGGAAACCTCACTGAAGGAGACAGAGACACAGTCGACCATCAGCAGTGTGATAGTCATTGTTGAGCATGTCTATGGCCCTGACTATGAATTATTTACTACTAAACATTGTGTTTCAAGGTCTAAACTAGTGCTTAATTTTAGATGTGACAAGATGTTTAGTTGATTTTGTTGTCAGCACATTTTTGAGCCATGTGACACGTCTGGGCGTTTTTTTCAGGCAGCATCGAAGTATGAAAATCAAACTTCACCTCATTTTTAACAGCAGTTTTTACGAACTTGTCCTTTAACCACCATCTGTTATTCATATCAAATATTTTTTTTTAAGTTAGGTTTTCTAAGAATCATTTATGTGAATATTACAGTAGTTAAAATGACCTAAAACACTGTTTGCATGTATGTGTGAGTCTGTGTGTTCGTACAGATGATAGACATGCGCTTGCGGTCAGAGTTGAAGTCGAGCAGCGCCAACATTTCGTAGGTCGACTCCTTGTCCATCTCCCTGATAGAGATGGTGTCCTGCGTCCGGGACAGAAACACGTAGCCAAAGTTCCTGGCTGCCGTCACCAGAGCTCCCTCATCAGGAGACGCCGCCTGGTACACCAGCTCACCTGATGGAGACATCAACCAATGACCACTTCTTGTCTGGGACAGCGTTTCCCGTTTTTCTTTACTGCACCATGCATGTCACAAACCAATCGGATTGAATGATATTAATAAATTGTTTAATGAAGAAACAGTTCACACTAAAATTATTATTTTACACAATGTGAAAGACTAACTTCTGATAGAACTTGAATGGCAATGAGAATCTTGTCCATAAGTGAAAAACCTAACGTGTCCCATCTAGTTCACCATCTGAAAGACTTACATTTGTGATATAATATTTAGTCATGCAAAAGAAGTTTCATCATCTTCAGTGGTTCAGGAGGATAAGAAACTTCACTGGGCTTTTCTTTGCTTTTGGGTTAGCGAATTACTGAATTTATCATTGCAAAACTTATTTTGGGGCGCCACTGGTTGATATGTACAGCAGACAACTAGTCAGCTCTGGTGGTTTACTAGTAACATGTTAGCTCCACTCAGGACTATTTCGCTTTCCCTTACCATCCTTGTCTTCCACCATAACAGTGTGGCACAGAGACAGCAGCTTGAAGAACTCATTAACATCCTTGTCTTTCCGGGATCGAATGGTTGCAACCAGGGAATGATCCATGAACTGGAATTTTTTGTCAGCATGCCGATTCCAGCTCCAGTCCACCGGCTAACGGGAAAAAATGTCATTTTCTTCTGGGTTTCAAAAACATTTAATAATTTAATCATGCAACGTAAATGTATTTGATATTTTACCCTTCCTCTGTCCAGGACCACCCCCTCAGCAGTGGTCGGTTCACCTGTTGAGAGGAGAGCAAACACTTCTGTTGTAAATACACTTGGAAATGATTTGAGACTATAAAGTCAATTGTGTGTTATCAATCCGAAAAGTGAAAGACGTTTGATGCAAATTTTAGTTTTACTGATCAAATGAATGTAAATATAAAAATACCATCCAGTCTTGGTTTGTTTTTCTCACTTTTTGCTCCTGCTGACTTACAAGACTTTGAATGTGCTTTTTCTACATTTGAGCCGTTAGGCTGCATCATCATGAAAACATTTGCAGTTTTCCTTTACATTCTGCGCTTATCTATAAAGTAATGTCGCAATCCAGTTTCCCTGAAGGCATTATTAAAGGTTAATTTTTCATCTTTCTGATAGTAGTCCCGTCAACAGGAGTCTGTACTCACAGTTTCCCTCCCGAATCTTTCAATTGTCCTCATTGGTTATTTTGAATTCACAAGCACAGACATGGCACTAAAGCATGAATACTGCTGGATAGTCCTTGTCTATGTCTATCATACACCCACCAAAACGCCTGACCGACTGACGTTGACTGACATAAAGCAGCTCAGTACCGTAGGTGCGTCCAGCGATGGTGCACTTCTTGAACTGCATGATGTTCTGGGTCAGAGTTCCCGTCTTGTCGGAGAAGATGTACTCAATCTGACCGAGCTGCTCATTCAGGGTGGTGGTTCGCGCCTGCGCATGGAGGAACAACAGATTGGACGAGAAGTCAAGACATGACCTAATGACAATAAGGGGGTTTACTTGGAAAAAAAGGTGACAGAGGTGAACTTGTTTTTTTTATCTCATCCAGCAGAGACAATCGTGCATCATTGTGAATGAAATGCACTAAATTACATCCAATATAACATTAATCAAGATCTGCTGTGTGTTATATTACTGTATGGAATGAGAATCTTTAGGTATTTCTCTTCCCTTAACAATACAATACTGTATAGTCATTTGTGCAGTTTTTCAATAGACATTGAAATAACATTAACATGTCATTAACATGTCAATGTTTAGTAATTATATTTAAAAGCAAGCATTCTATGAAATAAAAGTTGTAAAACTTCTCTATATTTATGGACCCCACTAACAATACTGCAATATGCAATGTGCAATTTCCTCCGGGATTAATACAGTATATATCGATCTATCTATCTATACGAACAATTAAAAGGAGCTCTTCCTAAATCAATGATATATTATTATATATAATTATAATGCATAGCTAATCTAATTTCTCAGAGTGTAAAATATCAAAACTAGTGATTTGTATTTTGAGAAACAGATTCCACACAAAATTCCATTTCCATGAGACAGTGTTTTCCTAAAGCTGATCAATATTTAAAAACCCAGCCCAGATGCTCCCACCACCATGTTTTAATTTTATTATATTGCTGTGACATGAACAAGAAATAATATATAAACAGTTGTGTAATGACCCTGATTGACACCAAATAATATGTAGTGATTAATGCATGATTACACTAAACCTCATACTCAAGATCTCCCCCTAACCACAAATAACAGTTCAAATGTTCAATAGAATTGAAGATTTCCTAAGAAAAACTTTCATGTGCACTTAGATCATGATTTTCTCTGGATCCTTCTCTTCCCTAGAAAAGACCTCTTTAATGTCAAAAATGTCTAATCCTGACTTAGGTACCTTCGCTGGTGTGTCTTTCTCCGGGAAATACATCTGCAGGTCCCAGTTGATGAATTTACTCTGACCCAGTCGAATCACCTCCACGCTGGACAAAGTAGACAAATTACTTTATTTCCTCAAGCCCAAACTGTTCCGTGAGGAACATTCACAGGGTTTGAATCTACAACCAGTCAAATGAAGCAAAGCAATACTTATTATGTCTCCCAGGATATTTGCAATATAGCCTTTTATTTTCTTCATCATTTTATTTCTTTATGCAGTTATTTGACCTGACTGACCTGACATATAGAGAAATGGGCACCATGGTATTGAGGACAATGATGTAACCCCAGAAGCTGAGGAACCCTCTGTAGGCGGCATTCTGGTCCAAACCATCGAACAGGTACCAGGCCTTGGAACCAATGTCCTCGTACCAGAAGCTGTGACCGATGGCCAGACCTGCTGCCATCAGGATCAGCAGTGCAAAAATCTACCAGGAAGAAGAGACCAAACAGTTCTACAGTGGGTGACGGATAAGAAACACAGCGGATATTAACAGGTCATCTACCAACCTGCTTTACTTAGATATTGATAATTAGTAAATAAGAAGACATAACCGATAATTGAACATATGTGCATAATGTTTAGGGGAAAGCTATTGCTGATGTTTAATTACAGTATTTATAAAAGGTTCCTGGTCGTCATTTGATGGTGACTAATCTACAGATTAATCTTCTGCTTTCTCTCACTCTGCTATTTAGCTTTCTTTTTATTTTAAAGTTGTGCTTTCATTGTTGTCCTACATATTGCTGTGGCCGCTCAATATTTGGATCATATTTTCTACTCCCTTGGAGACACATCTTATTTAGATTTTTCCCAAATAAGAAATTTCTGACTTTCCATTCAAGAACAGTATTTCAATACTAATTAGATTCACTTAGAACTTCTTTGGCATTTTTTGTCTTAATCTACTCTGCCACTCCAACATTTAAGGAGGTTAAAAATTGTTGTTTTTAACCCACATTCTATTAATCAGCGTCATATACTGTATTACTGAAATTTGTGTGGAGATTTGGTGAGGTGTCCACAGGAGGATATATGAATTAAAGGCAAAGAAAACTATTGCAAGAAAAGCAAAAGTGGAGAAAAAAAACTATTAGGTCTTTCTGTATTTCTAAAACTTTTTAAATGACTACCAGGCTTTAGCATTTTGAAAATAAACTAATTTTACTCATTTTTCTTTTTACTTAAACAGCTATGACGTCATTATTAATAAAATCATTAATTAACAGTTTGTTTAGTTTTTATATTGTACTATTGGCAAAACTCAATCGTTGCGTAGGCTTCTACCGTATATTCTGTTATTACTTTTGGGATGCATAAACGTCATGTTGGGATGCACAAATTTTTCTTGAGGCAAAATCTCAGTTTGATTACTTTCATTTCTAGCTACTTTGAAAGCTCAGATTAATATCAGTACAATCTGAATCAAATCTCATTACACGAGTAAAAACGTAAAAAGACTTGTACACTTATTTACACGTGACTTATACTCACTGTGTAGACCATGTAGTTCATCAGCTCATCAATTTTGGTCCTCTTGAATCTCGTCTTCCCACCATTCCTCATGATTTTTGTGTCTGCTCCTACAGCAACATGCATCAAAACATTTATTATACCACTTATAATATCATTAATTAGTTATTATCATTAGTAAATTTGGTAAATATGACAAGTTAATGCTTAATAAGACTCCAACCAAAGCTTATGGTGACTAAGCAAATCATCTCATCACATTCATCTTTAATCAGTTACCAAAGTTCAGTAACCCCCATTACTCAAGATTAATGTGTTCCAGGACCACCCATGAAAAACGAAAATTTGTATTATAGTGACAAAATATTTTATTATTTACGTATAATTCAAACGTTTATGAATCCTCCTCATGCCGATACTAAACCACCTTAGAAGTTGCAGCACGTTCGGGAGCCATTGCAATGGTTTCACAAAGAGACAATTCCACTTCACAAAGCAAAAGAAAACTTGCAGGAGGAACCGTGAGTCTCGCAACGCAGTGCACAGGGATGTTGTCAGCCAATAGCATGCACGTACGATGTCACGTGACCAAAGCTCATGGGAGACACTCCTCGCCTCTCGTTCTCTCCCTTGTGCTCGATGAGATGAAACTTGCATCTCATCGAGGACAATATATAATATATATAATTTTAAAAATCCGCAATGTAGTGAAGCAGCGCATCTTGAAGCGTAAATAAGTGAGGGATTTACTGTCCTTCAACCTGTTTAATATTTTTTCTCCATCACAGTCAGGTTTCAGAACCATGATTTACTCTGGATTAGTGTTTAACGTCTTCCAAATTCCCTAATTTTGAATGAATACAGTAAACATCAACTTGTATATTAGTGTACCACATCACCAATTTACAGAAAAAAAGAGCAACATCTGCACAACAGATGCTGCCCCATGTATCTTCACTGCAGAGATGGTGCTAATCAAGCACACACAATAGGTTCGCTGTACTGTTACATCTGCAGTAACATCATGTGTAGCTGTGATGCAGGTGAGAGCTGGTACCTGCAAAGATGACCAGGCCATGACAGTGCATCGTGTTCCTGATCTTACATCCTCTCAGCAGCATGTTGTCCAGATCCAGAGGATAGAGTTCTCTCTGCCAGTCCATTATCCCTATGAATTTGTCCAGGCGGTTGTTTGGCTCCTCACACTGGATCAGAGCTTTGGAAGAGACCAGAGGACATATGATGGGGAGTTAAGACCGTTAAATTAGAACTCCAAGTAGCAATGGTCAGAAAAGTCTGTTGACATATTTTGCCTTGAATCTAAATTTTAAAAAACTTTTCCCATGCAATTTTACTTGTATATGTAAGCTGTTCTTACCATTAAACGCAGCCAGTTGATGTTCCTCCTGCAGCCTCTCATCCGTCACTCTCAGACCCAACTTAAACTTCAGGTTAGTCTCTCTTCAGAAGGGAAATAAGACATAACAGAAGTACAAAATAGACCCATTAGAGGCAGCAGTGTTTGATATCAAGGTGTTTCACACCTAACCACGGAATGCGTGTTCCCACTTGTCACATGACCAAGTTTAGCAGAGGGCAGTTAGGTCCAGGCAAAAGCTCTTTAGATGTTTAGTCTCCTGCTATCAGGAAATTATTGACTGAACACTTGACAAAGAGACAGATTACACAAAAACTTATCAGAGCAAAGAGAGCTGTGCCAAATGTCCCGCCACAAATAAAATACAGCCTATTACTCAACTTCAATATCACAATCAATATATTACAAGATGAATTTAAGCGAGTTCTGAGATGAGAGAAATATCAGCGGTTGCAAAAGGTCTAGAGGAATATTACCCGTCAAGCTCTGCTGTTTCTACGTAAACCAGGCTGTTTGGGTTGGAGCTGGATAACAGCAGGATGTCAGCCTGAAAAAAAAAAAATCATGCAAATATCAAAAATATGAAAATCAGTAATCACTCGCTTATTCGCACAGCTTCACTACATCGTAGATTTTTTTAGTAGTTGGTCACATTACTTTTCTTTGCTCCCATCTCAACCTGTTTGACGTGTTTCAGCCATCAAATCCAGAATAATTTGGTGAGGTCAAACGTTTACTAAAGTTGTCTTCGGGTATTTGTTCAAACAAAATAAGCATGTTATCTTCCTGTTAAATTTCCTTTACACAGCTTCCCTTTTTCAAGACAGGCTTGTACAATAATTAGTCATGTAGCTGAACTACGTCCAAACAGCCATCAACATCAAGTGAGTGTCCTGAAATGTAGTAAGACAGCGAGTGATGCATTTAATATAGAATATAAAATAATTGTAGTTTCCCCGAATATAAATTACACTTTGGATTTAGTAGTTGTAAATTTTAAACTTAATCTATATGTGCATCAGTCTTGTGGAGTTACCGGAATAAAGTCGTCTTTCTTCAGACGAACCACATCTCCAACCTGGATGTCCCTCCACTTTGACTCTTCGAACCTAAAGCACAGAGCATTAATCATTTTTTATACATGAATGCTATCACTGCTCTTTCATGAAATACCACTAAGTTGCATTTCTCTACAAAAATCGAAAAGACGTCTTGTTTAATAAACCAAAAAGAAATTTAATTCTTATAACCTGCCATCCAGCAGCACCTCACACTTCCTGTTGTTGATCTCTTTGTCCATCCTGTGACGCGCCTAGAAGGACAAACCCGTTAGAACAACTTTAGGTACAACAATTTATTTCTAATGTCAAGAAAGTCAACCATTTGTTTTAAATCACACACACACACACACACACACACACACACACACACACACACACACACACTGATAAGTGTGTGTGTGTGTATCTGCTCTGAACTTCTTAAAAAAAAAAGGTACAAATCTCCAGGCCTCCGTACACATTTCCAAATACTTATTTACAGATAAGTCAGTCACACTCATAAAAATCACATTTCTTAACATTCTATAAATCTCATCATACATACATTCAGACTGCACAAGTAGTCACAAGTAGTTAGCTTAGCTTATTTTCCATACTTACAAATCTGATTGTACACACATCCGGTCAGTTACTTGAGTTTCAATTCACAAATAAAATAGCTTTTCTCTAATGACATATGGATAACCATGAGTGTGAAGAACTGATTAAGATGCAGCCATTTGGAATCAAACAAAAACAACTTGTACTAAACAGCATCCAGTAAGCATTAAAGAGGTCAGCATTAAAATAGAGACATTTCATCACAATTAGAATATTGATTTCTATTTTCATTGGATGTCATTGGAGGGTTTCACCACCAACACTTGTTTCATAACCCAATTCCATGTTGGATTTTGTGGCAATTAAACTGTGTTTTTCTCTTGTTCAACAAAACATATATTACACAATCCAAAATGCAACTCTTATAATTCAAGGTATGTATATACTATGAACATGTGTGTAGTATAATAATTTTTTTTTAAATTTTATAAACCGATTCTTATCCCCGCAGGGAAATTAGTAATAATAATAATAATGCTGATGCTCAACCATTCAGAGGCACTCACAACCTGCAAGAGTGACATGAAGGACAGTTTCTTACCAGGTCATCATTCAAGTCTTTGACTGCAGTGATTCCCAGCACAATGACCAGAGGAATTAATGTAGTGTACCAGGCCAAAGTGGTAATTTGTGGAATACACTAAAAAGAAGCACAATTTGATAGCACTTCACCACCTCGTTGTATGCAACATAGTAAATGAGAAGACAGTTGGGTTTTTTTCCAGATATACCTGAAGGATGAGCAAAGCCAAGAAATATCGGTTAGCAGCTCTTTTAAACTGCTCAAATAGGTTCAAAGGCAGGAAGGTGATGACGTTGTACTTGTATGTCTTGATAGCATTTCCCTGCAGAACCAAAACACATCATACAGTGATGAGCATTAAGTGAGCATCCCATCCAAAAACAGATTATTACTCACTAAAACTACTTGCGTAAAGTGACCCATTGGTGTGGCCATCAAATAATGTGTTCTTTGTAACCTCCACCTCACTCACAAGCACCTCAGTTTCCTAACTAGAACAGTCACTTGTTTTTCTCCTAGAAAAAAACTCTGCTTGGGGTGACTGGTGGGAGCAAACAAAGTGACTCATTATTGAAGGACCACCTTAAGACAAAGGTCCTGACTTTGTGGTTGTACCATCTCCAGCTGGGTGACAGAACACCACCTGGTAATGACTTGGATCAGCCGTCAGGGGGAGGCTGCCAGGCTGACCTCATAAACTGAGAAGGTCGTCGTATCAGAGCGACAGAACTGCATTTCGTCATGCGTAACACCTGAACGCTGACCAGTTATTGCTCGGTTCTACAGAAAAACTAGGTTTTCATAACATGTATCCCCTTTCTCCATCAGTATCTTATTAAGACTGACGTCCAGCCATTGCTGCTACAGCTTTATTACACATGTTTGCTTTGTCCTGCTGTCTGATTTGTCCCCCTTCGTGCAGATCATGTACAATTAAAATTGAACCTACATGACAGCCCATAGTATCAAGTTTTTGATGAAAACATACTCTACTAGCCACTTGCTGCTAAAAAAAAAGTTACACTGGGTCTCAACATCAATTTACTGAGACTTCATATTTTTAAGTAGTACAGCATAATACTGCTTTTACCATATGCTTGACAAATCAAGTAAACCTGGGAGAAAATTCAAGTCTGATGCAGGTATAAATCTAGTCAAACAACCAGTTTTCATTACATTTTTTCCACCTCATCATACCATACATCAGTGCCTATTTAAAACCAGCAGAATAAAAGAGAAGATACGTCATGAGGAAGTGGATACAAATGAACCGTAAAGCAATGGTTTCCTTGTGAGTCAAATTCAGATTTAACAAAGGATTCACGCTGCTGAAATGAGACGCAGAATGTACATGTCATCATGAGGGCTTCATGAATCCATTAACTTACTTGGTGTTTACAGGTTTCAATGTGACCTGTGATTGGTCCTCTCTATCTTTTATTATCAGAAAATCAAATTGAGCTAATGAGTGTTGGAAAATACAAAAAAATAACCAACTAATACTGCCATTTGTCCAGGGTGTGTCTACCACGCTAAACTCTATATACTCAGGATTAGTTTCAACCAGGACCAATGAGGTAAGAGAACACAGAATAAAGGCATCTTCAAGTGAGTCCATTAAATACAAGCTATGTCCTCCCAGCAAATCCCTGGAGGATTCCTAATCAGAGGCCAAAACTACAACAACCAGGTCCTTTCAGTAAGGGGCAAGGCTTCTAAGCCAAAGTCCTTCAGGATGTTTCATCTGCTCACAGTCTCTCTAAAATTTAGCCCAGCTGCTGACAGCAGAAACAAAAATCGGACAAAATGACTGAACTTACAGCATATCTGCTCTTCTTGAAACACAGGAAGTGTTTTTTCTGAAATTCTGGTAAGTTGTGATAAGGTCGATCGTTGGCTTTCACCTTCCATGGCATTTCTGAAAAACAAACGTTAATAGTTTGCTTAATATAAATATAACCATATATTAGGTCATAAAGAATGTATGCCTTCGATGATGCAAAGATATTCCTTTCTTAGTCCCACAAGGGAAAATTCCAAACATCTGTACTTTCTACCTACCTTCATAGTACTTCTTTCCTAATTCAACAAATTATTTCCCAATGGAATAATCAATTCAAAACAACATGAAGACATTAGTAGGTCCTTAATAACTCACCACTGGGTCTAGCTTCATCTGCCATGGGTACAGCTCCAGGTGGCACTTCTTCTTCCTCTTCAGAGGTTGCATCCAATTCATCATCAGTTTCATCGTCACTGTATGGCATGACCTCATCGTCAGGCCCCAGGGAACCCTGGGAGTCTGCACGCCTCCGACTCATCTTAGCACTTCAGTATCTCTGAAAAATGAGTCCCAGCTCATCAATAAGAGGTTCAATGAAATTATTCATTGTTAAGAGTATTGACAGTAAAAATTGGAGTGGAGAGGAGTTGATCTCTGGTGTGATTGTCAGTTTACAGGATTTCCAATCACACCATGTGTGTGGGGATATCAATGTTCTGCTGTTTCTTTTACCTCAAATCTAACATAATTTCCATTCATTATTTTGTTTCATATGCACCAATAGATACATCAGGAGATTGTGTTTTCTTTTGTGTTAGTGTTCAATTGAGTTTAAAATCAGTCAAGTCTGGAAAGCACACAATGATGCAAAATTACAGTAATACAATATTTTGCAAAAAAGCAAACTAATTAAATAATATTGAATTCCATTTAAAATGTCAATTTTTCATTACCCATGTATAGACAGAAAATAGTAACCCTACACAGCCCTTAGGCAGGGAAATATAATTAAATAATACCTGCAATACCTGTTGCTAGTCAGTGTGCTTGTTTATTCTATGTAAGAAAATTATCAAATGATCAAAAATAATCCCACAGTGTGGCAATATAACAAGTCCCAAGTCAGGGAAAATCCCCAATTTCCTCACTACTGGTGACCACAGGTTCCAAGTTTAGGTTGGTGCTCAAAGTCAGTTTAATGTTTAATGATGTGGAACAGTCCATTAGCATAGCCAATAAGGCTCATTGGTCCTGTTCCCAAGAGCAAAGAGCTCGAGTATACTCAGACATGAATTGAGGTGAATATAAAGAGGAACAAATTACAGTCCAGGACATTAATCCCCTGAGGTCTGAATTAGAGCATTTATGACCAATTCACTCATTCATTTATCTTTGGTTTGTTTGAAACGACTTAAAACATTTACTAGATGGAATTTTATGCAACGTGCACAGTTTCCTCATAGAAACCATTGCATCTTTCTCATCTTTAAATTTACAGCAACAAACCAAAGCTAACCAACTGCAACACAACTCACTGTAAGGATCTTTGCACTGTGAGGAACTCAAAAATAACATCACATCCTGAGCAGAGCCAAAGTGTTAACACATGTTGCTTTACAGACATGTTCTATTCTGTTAAGTTTGGCTAGACTATAAAAAGCATCTGTAGGGCATTTGTTTCAGCATCTGTTTCAGCACAAAACGCATTCATTTATTTTCTCTAACTGCTTCATCCACTTGAGCGGGTCGCAGGGAGCTGGAGCCTATCCCAACTGACATGTCAACATCAAAAGTTACCATCAAGGACATTTTCTTTACTGTCATCGTGATCCTGTCAAACAAGGTGCCACACCAAAGGAATACACAAGCGGGCCTAATGTGCTGAGTCATGCCTGTATTCAACCCCTAGCTCTTTCAAAAACCTGTCCTTGCTGAAGGACTTCATGCCATTGAAATAGAGTCTTCTTGAGCCGTGAAACATAGAAAAGAAACTTTTATCTAATATGGTTGAGCTGGTTTTGGACTGAAGTCTTTTGCAGAATCAAGTTCTCCTGGTATTTTTTACTTTTTGTCATTTACTTCCATGTTTGCATTGACAACAATTTGCTCTGAGTACCAAAACCTCGCTGCTAATACAGATCAACCGATCACAGGACAAGCAGCAGCAGCAGGCCAGCGAGGAGGTAACAGAAAACCAGTTTTCTGGTGTCTGATCCACTGTGTCCTTATGCAAAACGCAAGTGGCGGGAGGGAGAAGAGCAGGGCGGGGCGGGGATCTCCGACTGGGACGGCGTGTACCGGAGTCATGGTGGCGAAACACGAGAAAGGGGAGGAGCCTGAGCTCCTCAATGAGGAGGCTTCAAGAAAACAAAACGCTTAACGAAAGACGCCGTTTCTCAACTTGTGGCCAAAACACTGAAAAGGTGGATCTGTCATTTTGTCTGTTTACGTGTGGACCTTCATCAGTTTGAGTCTCCAGATGAGACCACAATCAGTTTCAGTCTCCAAACCTGGACTTTCACCTTCTTGTGATGTGGGAAGACATTTATGAGCAACATAAATATCTACTATGGCCAGACTCTGAATGAGAATATTTCTATCCACGTAGGTGTAAACACAAGGACGTTGCATTGTGGTGTTTGCATGAACTAATAAACTAAGCACAGATACGGTAAGCAGAAGATAAATTGGAAACATCAAATATTTTTTAAAAATTCTGACATGATTTCTTTTAAAATGGTACTGCAGAGTGAAAATATGCAAAAATATCATTGTGAAAATCAGGGCGTTTTCTCTGGTTACACGTTTTCTGTTCAACTTGATTGTCAAAGAAAATGTGTTTTTAGACACTCAAGTGTTATTTACAGAAAAATTCATTTTCTTTAGATTTTGGAAGACAGGCGATTTTCAATGACAAACTGATTCACAGCCATTTCAGTGAAGAGTCTAGCGCCTGCTGTAGAGAAAGCGTTCACTGATTTTGCAGGACTTCATACAGGAAGCGTAGATGCTACCAGCAACAACTACCCTTTCCAAAGACCCACCCTCCTCTATACCGCCTCTGTTTATGTAAACTAGAATCAACCAATGGCACCGTAACACCACCCTGGTTTGTGCTTTTACAGAGCAGGCTAATAATATTTAAGAGGCTGTGAAAAAGACTGACAGTTGCTGCTGTGATGAAAAGATAAAGTATCATAAAGCTGTTTGAACACCTCGGATTCATACAATGAAAACATGAAGGAATATGCAGCGTACTGATGACAGTGTGATAGAACAGGCTTGGAGAGGGAATCTCTATTCTCATAGTAAATAGTCCCATGTTCTGTCTGTGAAAACAACAGGAGTCACAACACCACAAGTAGACACATGCCAAAAATCTAGTGGCTTCCCGAGGCATGCTTTTCACTGGGAAGGAAGTTGAATTCAAGTTTGAATTTAGAAAAGGCAAATAAAAACAAGTGAAAAACATGTTTTTAAAAATCACAGCCATGTGGTCAAGCAAATGTTTTAAGATCAGATAATATTTGAAGCAGAAACTACAAAAACATGGTGGCCAAACTAGTTCAACTACCAAACAGAACCAATAGTTTCTTAGTCTGTGGCTTAATTTTCAACAACTTCCACTTTAGATTTGCTCATTTGTTTTCAGACTGAGATCTTGACACGTCACAGGTCCGAAGCTCAGCAGAGGGGAATGTCAAGTATTTGTGTTTGTGGCTGAGCGTTACAGCCGGCGAGAACAGATAGGATCAACCCGGTTAATGACGAGTCAGGTTACCGCCGCACCTGAGGCTAAGCTGTTGGAGTCAGCGAACAAGACGAGAGGGAATAATGGCTGTCTGTTCTCGACTGCACTCGCAACTATTATAGTAATGACAACTGCACACAAACTCACTACTAGAAAGAGTTTGTTTTCTACAATTCAGGACTGACCGCTGTTTATTTCTGACCTGGAGGGATAATTCCCTGTAGACACATCACTGCCGTTTAGAACCTTTGTTACACTGATAAATTACCAGCCCAATAAAATCCTGTGTCGTGGACTTAAAAATTGCTAAACTCTAACCTGACAGAGATATTTGAGCGTCTATAATCGGATCTTCTCACCTGTACCTGAAACTACACTCCACCAACATTTCCGCCCCCCTGAGCGCTGTTGGCTTCAGGTTTATATGTGGACATCCTTCCTTTTCCTTGATGAAGGATGAAATGAAACGCAGTACACAAAAAAGGGTGTGTATTGGCATGTTTGGTAACACAATACATATTACGCCAGAAGGGTTGCATTTCAATGTGCTGCAACAGTGTAAACAGGGTTCTACAAGCTTATGTCCTTTGCTTTTACATGTGATATCTTCTTACATTTTACGTCCAAGTTAACGCAATACAACATAACAAGAGTCAATGACCGAAGATGTTTTCTACTGAACACAAAATGGACCACAGATACTAATCTTTGCATGTTAGCTGTTAATCACCAATGCATTGTTCTTAAAATCCAAATGTTGTCGCACAATAAAATATTCTAATGCTGCAGTGTATTATTATTGTGTTACAACCCATAAAATGTAATGTCATACATGCAAGGCCTCTGTGTGCCTCTGAATTATTAATTCTTAGTTTACAGTGTTTACTTTACAGGCTGGAGCAGTGATCACATCTGAACCAACTCTTTATCATCCTTCAGGATGTTTTATACATCGTCTGCATCATTGGGGGTGATGCTGTGCAGCCTCCCAGCATTCACACAGGGAGGTAGACCAGGGTTTGATGCAGACATTGTTTACATCCAAATGGAACATTATATAAAGATGGGCACTTCCTCTGACTTTAATCTAGTTTTAGTTATTTATTTAAAGCAGCAGAGGTTCTGTTCTTCCATGTGCATTCCTAACAGAAGTAATTTTTCAGTACCATCTTCAATTATTCAGGGAATACTGCATGAATCACAGTTTTAAATAATATGGATCCATCAGATTTAAATGGCCATCTGTTACACATCCAGTAATCTTAAATCACGGATACCGCACTAGGAGTTTGAGGACGAGGAGGCTTGAGTGACGTGAAGGGGAGTTTTGGTCCTGGACAGAGAGATGCTTCTCCACTGAGAAACACCGTAGCTTAAAAAATCAATTAATCTAATGGATATTTCATACCGTTTCATCAACGTTGATCATAATGTAGAAGCAGCGCGAGCACAAAAAAGTCACATCGAAGAGGCAGAGGGTCCATTTAACGAATACAATTAGCTTATGTGGTTTTACTAACCAATTAAACTAGTAGCTTTCAGAACTAATGAATAAAACACCACCTTTAAATTCACTCCACTGGCGTGTGTGTGTGTGTTTGTGTTGTCACTAAGCATCTCATGTTGTACTCACAGCTGGAGTCCATACAATGAATCTGTAAACAGACTGAAGGTCTCTAGAGACCAAGGCTGCTAATGCAATGTGACCCCCGCTGTGCCAGACCCCCCTGAGCAAGGCATTGACAGTGTCAGAGTTAAAAGGTTCAAGAGGATATGTTTTGAGTGTTCCCTGCCTGTGTTCCTGGTGGTTTCTATTCCCTTGACATCAGGACAAAGACCTCCTTCACTTTCAGAATTAGATTTTCCTCCTCCTCCATCAACAGATAGAAACACACAAACATCCTCC
This sequence comes from Antennarius striatus, assembly GCF_040054535.1. Taxonomy (NCBI): domain Eukaryota; kingdom Metazoa; phylum Chordata; class Actinopteri; order Lophiiformes; family Antennariidae; genus Antennarius; species Antennarius striatus. The sequence goes on along the minus strand of NC_090790.1, from coordinate 4,291,631 downwards.
TGTTACTCCTATTCAAGAAACTCTGGCAAGTGGGGGAACCACAACCTCTGGTGTTCACCAAGAGCCAACCTTGGTCCTGAAGAAACATCATGTAGTAATTTATATTGACTCAACGAAAACCCCAAAACCCAACCTGGATAATGTTTGACTGCAACATCTTCATGAGGACACAAAGGCCCAAGTGGATAATTTGTGCATCAGGCCCAGATCCGTGACATTATTGTCAGACTGAGACCCACTAACAGGCATGTGACTCCAAGTTCTGTATTAATAAGTCTTCTGTGTAGCAAATTGACTTTCAAATCTATGAAGATGAGCACTTGAACACATCCTTGTTTCTTTCACGCGGGTCACGTGTGTCATACTGTAGAAGCTACTGCCACTTTCCAAGCATGCTGACATGCTAACCTCAGCTAGCTGTACTCACAGGCCGACTAATATTTTTCATTTCTTTGGCATTTCGTCCAGTGAGAAGTTTTCATTCACTTTTGCAACAGATCACCAAGGAATGCCTCCATACCAGTTTGAGTTCACAGCTGCCCTCAAAGAATCTCGTAATAAAGAAAACAGACTCATATTTACTCTAAACTTAAAATGCTTCCTTCTTTGGGTCAATGATAATCATCTTCACAGTTTCAAGGTAATCTGCCAAGTATTTAAGAGTAGTTACAAAAAAAAAAAATCATGGTGAGAGAGAAAGACGACAATGGAATGAAGGCAGCTCTTTCCGCACATTCAAAACAAGTCATCGTGGGAAACAGCCCAAACTAACCACACTGTGAAACAGTGAAATGATGCAATGTCATCTTATATAATCCATCTTTAGGTCAAATGTCATGATATAAATACCAAACCACCACAGATTTAAATATAATTTAATCCATTGTATTTAGTACAGTGGAACCTCTACTTACGAATGTCTCTACTTATGAAATTTTCTACTTACGAAACTTCTCAGCAGGAAAATATTACCTCGACTTACGAAAGGTAAAAATACAGTATGGGCTGCTACTCGCAGCTCCCACAGGTTCCTGAACGCAACATTCTCATAGCTGCTCTGCCATTGGCTATTACCAATGTGATGTGTTGTGGTCCCTGAACACATCACACTGTCTGCATGGAAAAACATCCACAAGATTTCAAACAGCTGAACGATGGTTTCGTCTTAGCTAAACCTTCCATCCAATTGCCTCTCAAGTCACAATTCATATAGTCAGACCATTCCGCTATGGAGACTAACATTTCCCTAATCAAAGGACTCAAACTTGCATGTCTCTGAGTTTGACTTTGACTACTTGTTTATGGAAAAAACATCCGGGCTGGGTGGATACCAGCGTCCAGGGGCTGAAGCGACACCAGCAGGTCCACTTGGGATGAAGATCTCTACTTTTTTCTGTGGCACTGCAGCACAGATCTGTTTTTACTGTCAGGTTTAGACTGTGAAGTTGTCTTTAAAACAAATACCATCTGACGCGAAGCAGAAAACAGCAGCTCTGGTCAATCAATTTGATCAATGGTGAGATGTTTCCACAACAGAAAAAGCTTCGGAACACCCTCTGAAAGTTTTCAAGCCACTCCTGTGGGCCAGCCCGCCTCTCCAAACATTCACAGCGTCACCTCCACACTGTTGTACTCCTGTGGTTTAAAGTAAGTTTGTTCTGTTAGGAGGGTCTAAAGAACAACAGTCAAAGCGACGAGAGCTTCGCCTGCCAAGACAAAGGACTCTGGGCGGAATGTCCCTTTAACTGAAAATGGCTTCGAGTTTAATAAAAATCTTTGACATTATTTTTGAGATGTGACTTCAAAACAACACTTCCAATTTGTGTGCACTAGTTTCATAGGAGAGATTTCTCTGTATTTTGATCATATACCAGATGAGGTTGTCGCCACCCAGTAAATCATACAAAAAAAATCTTATGTTATCCTCTGTTTTATGAGAATGAAGCTTTCAAAAGCGTTTACTTCTCAAGGATGTAGATCAGAAATTCTACCATTGACGCTGGTGGAATAAAAAAAATAAAATGTCGAGAGATGATACTAAATTTTATGTGAGTGAAATCAAAAGTTTCCCTAATTTCCCTTCAGAGCCTCTTTATGTCATTCCATCCATTCCATTGACGCAGTTCAAGGGAACTGACTGGTTTTATGAAAATCAGCTATAGAGCATTCAAATGGTTGAAAGACTCTCCTGGCTTTTTGTATTTAACGAGTGCATTTTTTTTCCTGAGTCATCGTGGTAAAAAGACGTTTGTTTGTGCAACAGAACAATCCAGCATGAAAGAAATATGGGTGGCGATTGGGAAACAGGAGGAGGAAAGCATCACTCACAGTTAACATTTTACTATAGGTGACAAATGGTTTTTTTTTAAATAACCTCACTACAGTAACACTAAAGAGGACGGGTTCCACAGTCGTGCAGAAATAATCTATCTTGTTGAAATTTTGCAATAAGAGTTGATTCAACTTTCATTGCTTTAACTATACAGGTGTTTCTAGTCTTAATTTCCCAAATGAAGGCCAAGAACACCAGGAACTGTTTTTTAGTCACTGCTCTGGTCCAATTTATCAATCCGAACAAAAAGTCAATAGAACACAATTGCGTTGAGGTTATCTCTTATTTCTCTATAATAACCCCAGAATAAATACTCACAGAAGTCACTGTGTCCACTGAGCGTGGTTACAGTGACTCCTCTGAAGACTTGACAAGAGTCTGACGGTTTTTCGTGTTAATGATTAAATTTAAATGTTTAAAACCCTTCAGGACTCTTTGACTACAAGAAATACAGAAAATGTGAGAGGAAAAAAAAATGACCTAAATTAAAGCACAATGAGCGTCATTTCACCCGTTGGTAGAACCTGATCGCGGTGGGAGGTGAGCTGCAGACGCCCAGGTGAGACGAACGCTCCTCCGCCGAAAGGTGCGCTTCATTCAGCGTCAGGATTAAACAAATAAAACACCCCCAAACTGAATGTGTGTGTTTCATTCAACTCACCCCGTGTCCTTCGTGAATTAGTAGCAGAAGGTGAGTCCACTTATTAGTCGTCGTCCCGGTGTCTATCACCGCACCATGTTTTCCTCTTCTTCCTGCTTGTCGAGGGCTCCGGCGGCGTCTCCCCGCCCTTCCTCCCCGTCCGCCCCGCACAAAAAACCGGCCGGACCGGTCCGACACGTCAAACACTCGGAACAACAAAAATAGCTCCTTTGAAACAACGCATGGTTTTCACGTAGGCCGTAGCCGCAGGTGGTCGCCAAGGTACCCTGGTCACGTGATACACAGGTGAAGGTGCAGGATTGGGTTCTTCATTGCTTGTTGTGGATGGGATGGGATGGGATGGGGGGGAGGCGCGTCCAATATACTTTTAACCAATAAAGAGGTGTTAGTTTTATGCTTTTCTCTACGTTTACTGGACGTTCCAGCTTTAAACGTGATCGGGTCCCACCCTTTTGACCTTTGTTTTCAACTAATTTTATTTGTGGCTGCTTCCATGGTAACGTGTTGTTTTCTCAGACTCCTCAGAGCACATCTCATAAGATCATCCATTACAGCTCCACCCCACTTCATATACAGTATTTCTAATGATGATAATGACTGCAGGCAGCTGCCTCCTGTGTTTTTTTGTCAGTGTGTCACACAGGTGTTTTTTCTTGACAGTGTGAACAATAGATCTCACATGGAATCTGATCTGATTCAGATTTGAGCTACATTTTTGTGTGGGCTCCTACATCATGTATCTGATTCCTGCTGATGAGTCAGCAGTGTGAACAATCACATCAGAACAACAGCTGGAAGAGACATGGCTGGAGATTTAATGGATAAATGAGAAAATGTTTCAGTCAGATCTTGTTTTCCTTCTTCCCATCAACCGTAACAGCTGACGGATAGTCACCCCAATTCTTTTTAGTAATATTGACTATGAAACCTCATCCTAGTGGTCATTTCTGTTGGTCATCAGGATAAAGACAAAAACAATAAAGTTTGAGGAAAAAAATGTCACTTTCAACTCCAGCATGAGCGTAAATGTAATCTCTGCAACATTCAACTGTTTATCCTATTTGTTTGTTGTTTATTTGCTCGCAAACAACTAGATGGATAATGGAAGGATGGAGGAAGCGTTAGGAGCAATGTTCCCTCATGTGTCTGGGCAAACACAAGCTTGCTGAGCGCAATCAGGACCACTGTGAGCAACATCAGATGTGCACGATGTGGCCACACACCAGTATCACTCTTGTTCAAACCTTTGGATCATAGCAAGATACACGGCTTATTAAAATAATAAGATTACAGCAGCAATTTTCATTTGTATATTTTTAATATAAGTGATTTGGCCCCCTTGAAATGAAAAAGACAAAAATCTTGTTCTTCATGAGATGTGTAGTGAATGCTATATATGTTATATGTGAGGGTCCTGCTTTGGCCATGGGAAGAGAGCTGCTTTGGCCGATGAGGTCCAGTTGTGGCCTGGTTTAGGGTCCTGTTCTGGAAGAGATGACACATAAAATTAGCATATTGTGATAAAGTTCATTATTTTCCATAATGTAATGCTAAAAATTAAACTTTCATATATTTTCGATTCATTGCAAACCAACTGACATATTTCAGGTCTTTTATTGTTTTAATAGTGATGATTTTAGCAACCAGCTCATTAAAAACCCAAAATTCTCAAATATTAGCATATCATGAAAAGGTACTCTAAACAAGCTATAAACCTCATCATCTGAATCAACAAATCAACTCTAAACACCTGCAAAAGTTTCCTCAGGCTTTAAAAACTCCCAGCCTGGTTCATTACTCAAAACCGCAATCATGGGTAAGACTGCTGACCTGACTGCTGTCCAGAAGGCCATCATTGACACCCTCAAGCAAGAGAGTGAGACAGAAACACATTTCTGAGCCCAGAGTGCTGTATCAAGACACCTCAGTGGGAAGTCTGTGGGGAGAAAAAAAGTGTGGCAGAAAACGCTGCACAACCAGAAGAGGTGACCGGAGCCTGAGAAAGACTGTGGAGAAGGGCCGATTCCAGACCTTGAGGGACCTGCGGAGGCAGTGGACTGAGTCTGGATTAGAAACATCCACAGCCATCATGGACAGGCGTGTGCAGGAAATGGGTTACAGGTGCTGCAGTCCCCAGGTCACCCAGAAATCAAGATGCCAGAGTCTGGAGGAAGACTGGGGAGAAGGACATGCCAAAATGCCTGAAGTCCAGTGTCAAGTACCCACAGTCAGTGATGGTCTGGGGGGCCATGTCAGCTGCTGGTGTTGGTCAGTGTGTTTTATCAAGGGCAGGGTCAATGCAGCTAGCTATCAGGAGATTTTGAAGCACTTCATGCTTTCATCTGCTGAAAAGCTTTATAGAGATGAAGATTTCATTTTTCAGCACGACCTGGCACATGCTTACAGTGCCAAAACCATTGGTAAATGGTTTACTGACCATGGTATTATTGTGCTCAATTGGCCTGCCAACTCTCCTGACCTGGACCCCACAGAGAATCTGTGGGATGTTGTGAAGAGGAAGTTGAGAGACACCAGACCCAACACTGTGGATGAGCTGAAGGTGGCTATCGAAGCATCCTGGGCCTCCATAACACCTCCATGCCACGCCGCATTGAAGCACTCATTTCTGCATAAGGATTCCAGAACACGTATTGAGTGCATAACTAAACATAATTATTTGAAGGTTGACTTCTTTTGTATTAAAAACACTTTTTTTTATTTGTCGGATGAAATATGACAATTTTTTGAGATAGGGATTGTTGGTTTTTCTAGACTTTTTTGCCAAAATCATCAATATTAAAACAATAAAAGGCTTGAGCTACTTCAGTCTAATGTTTATCAGTACATTACAGAAAATAATTAACTTCATCACAATATGCAAATTTTTTGAGAAGGACTTGTATACACCTTTCGGACATAACAATTTGGTCACATTAAAAACATTCACATTTTGCACAATGACATGTGCTGTTGCTTGTGATACAGTGTAAATGCCTTTTATCTATAAAATATCTAATAACTCTTTTTCTATTAGCATTTCTAGTAGCCATAAATTATCTAGTAGTAAGAGCTATTAATGATAATATCCATAAATAAAAAAATCATCAAAATGTCATTAGAATATACACAAATCTGACTTAAATTTTACCTTATTTTTAAGTTGGTTGTTCACTTTGTCCAGGTTAATGGCTTCGTCTGCTTCTTGCTTTGAACTTTCTCGAAAAGAAAAAAATCTCACACAGTTCCACCGCTTGTTCTTCTGTTTGCGGCTGGACATGTTCTGCGACAGCCATTCCGTCTTAAAAGAACCTTAAAAGAATTTATTTTTTACTTTGTCTTGATGAGTGGATGAGTCACTGACCGTTCGACTCCAGTCATTAACGAGTTAATACCATGACAACCCCGGTGTCATGTGATGTGGGCAAGGATGACAACCACGAACATCTTTTGGCAAACTTCATTTCGACGTCCAACATTAACAATCAACGATCCAGAACTCTCAACTTCCGCTCAGCACTCACTTTTACACTCACTTTTTTATTTAATTCATTCATTCATTCATTCATTCATTCATTCATTCATTCATTCATTCATTCACTCATTCACTCATTCACTCACTCACTCACTCACTCACTCACTCACTCATTCATTCATTTTCTGTACATCTTCCTATGCCTTTGTGGGTCACGGGGGTTACTGGGGCCTATCCCAGCAGACTGTGGGAATGAGGCAGGGAGACATTCTGAGAAATGTTGCCAGTATGTCGCAGAGCTAAATGAGAGATCACCAAAACCTCAGATTTCATGGCATCAAACACAATAAGTACCTCAGCTCCAGCATCATTAACCAGGTTTTATGCTTTTCTCTGGCACATATCTAACCTGCTCACATTTCCATCAAGCTTCATGTGATGTGAATCATGTGACCTCGTCTGAATCAGTTTTGTGTAGCTGAAGGCATCCTGAATTTAACTGAAAAATCAGGACTGCTGCATTTCAGCATCCAGACTTGAGTCCCATTCTTCTGAGTTTGTTGGAGACCTGCAGCTTCATACAGAAGGTGAACACATGACACAGCACACACCCACACACCCACACACAGCTGTTACACAGTGATTCCTGTTTAAAACCTTGAGTATGTCAGCTAATAGTCCAAATTAAACCTACGGCTAAATACCCACTGCATCTGGTGATCTTACGTTTGGATATCTCCCAATTTACATGTATAAAAGATAAAATAATTTAAGATAAGATAAGATAAGATAAGATAAGATAAGATAAGATAAGATAAGATAAGATAAAACGTTATTAATGCTGAGGCAAATTCTGTTTCCATGTTGCTCCAAAGAGTTACAGAAATAAGTGATAAGACAATCAAAAATGTAATTGTAAATATATACACTGAGCAGAATAGAATAATGTAACAATAACAACAACACAATAAAATTACAACAGAGTACAAAATATAACAATGTTATCAATGTCACGAAGATCAATATCTAAAATTGTCAACGGTTTGTTTTTTTTTTGTTTTTAAACAGACATGGATATTATCCTTTTCTCTTGTCTGTGTTCCAGTCTGTTTCCACATCATTGATTTGTCATTGTGGTTGGTGTGTCTGGTGATTTGTAAGGATTTTACTTAAGAAGCCATTTGTTTCAGTGATACCTCCCTCCCTTCAGGCTGTTTACTCCAAAGCACCTCAGTGGATGTGAATATTAACCAAAAGGCTTATTTAAGGTGTTTTGTGTGCTTTTGTGGTTGTGGTAGTGGGGGAGGGGTATTTCAGTCATCCTTGCCCCTTCATCCCAATACACCTCTGATGAATAAACTTAAAGGGTTAATACAACCGGCCTAATAATGCTAATGCAGGGCGACAGTGGTTTAGTGGTAGAGCAGGCCGTCCAATGTTCCGAGGTTCCAAGGTGTGTGTGTGTGTGTGTGTGTGTGTGTGTGTGTGTGTGTGTGTGTGTGTGTGTGTGTGTGTGTGTGTGTGTGTGTGTGTGTGTGTGTGTGTGTGTGTGTGTGTGTGTGTGTGTGTGTGTGTGTGTGTGTGTTACGGGCTTATACACACTATATGTAGATGCATGCAGCTATTAACCTCTGTGCAGAGTGGACTCCTAATTTCCCTTTGGGGATTAATACAGTTAATAATTTTTTTTAATGAATAATAAATTTTGAAGAGGATGTGAAATAGTTTACATATTAAAGATGAAAAATTCATTCCTGACATGGATGTCAGGAAGTCTAACTTTATGGTTAAAAGGAAATAACAGATTATTAAAGTATGAGAAATGATTAAAATAGTATATAGTAGTTTATAGTAAAACAAGATTAGTTCAACTTTTAATATGGTTGCAAAAACACAAGTTAATTTGAAAAAATCACTTTGATAATAGCAAGAAAAGGAAAAGTTTCAAATGATCTACAATCAAATAAAAAAAATTCAGTAAAATCCTTAAACATGCTTTTTTTTACGAGAATAAAGTGTAATTGCACACCTACTACAGAAGCAAGCAGTGGCGCTCTCATTGTCAGGCAGTATTAGCTCGAGGAACCCACCATAGCAGAGGAGCTGAAACATTAAGCAGGAGCTGAGAGTTCAGTATCACTTTTTTGAGAAAAAGAAAAAAAAAATCACAAACTGTTTTATCCATTTTTGTTTTGTAGGTTAAGGTGTTTTATGTATTGTGCTCCTCAGTTAATGTTTACAGAGCCCATTGGGTGACATAGAGAAAGGGCTCCGTAAATGTTGCTGAACTGAATTAGAATTTTTTTTATTGTTTATTTGATTTATTTGATTTTATTTTTCAGTATCAAAATGGTGCAATAAGTTGGTCAAAAATGTTTAAACAAGGTTTTTTTTATTTCAGACAAATTAATGCACTAAAAACTTTTCTGTTATAGACTAAAAAATAATGTCAATAAAATTATTCTTTGTTATCAATTGAACTATATTTCTTTTTTTGTTTTTTCTTTAATGTTAATAAGGATACAATGTTATGCAGAGGTATACTTAACAATTTTATAGACAATTGATATTTATAGTCGGTTATTCTATGTTGCGTTAGTAACAGAAAATATTACTATAATGACCAGCAGTCTTATCATTTCTAATGGTATAAAATCTGGACCATGTTACAAGTTATATACACGAGTCTACTTTACTATCAAAACTTTATCAATCTATCTATCTGTCTGTCTGTCTGTCTGTCTGTCTGTCTATCATCTATCATCCATCCATCCATCCATCCATCCATCCATCCATCCATCCATCCATCCATCCATCCATCCATCCATCCATCCATCCATCCATCCATCCATCCATCTATCTATCTATCTATCTATCTATCTATCTATCTATCTATCTATCTATCTATCTATCTATCTATCTATCTATCTATCTATCTATCTATCTATCTATCTATCTATCTATCTATCTATCGATCTATCAATCTATCTATCTATATCTGTCTGCTCATCTATCTAGTCATTCATTCGTTCATTCACTCACTCATTCATTCATTCATTCATTCATTCATTCATTCACTCACTCATTCATTCATTCATTCATTCATTCATTCATTCATTCATTCATTCATTCATTCATTCATTCATTCCTTCATTCATTCAACACCTCCAAAACTAAAGAGCTGGTCATTGACTTCAAGAGGGACAGACCCCAACCTAGACCAGTTCTGATAGGAAGAGAGGAGATGGAGGTTGTGCAGACCTATAAATATCTTGGCCTGTCACTGGACAACAAGCTGGACTGGACCAGCAACACAAGGCAGCTGTACAAGAAAGCACAGAGCAGGATGTACTTTTTGAAGAGGCTGAGGGCATTCAACGTCCGCAGGAAGCTCCTTTGGATGTTCTATCAGTCTGGGGTCGCCAGCGTCCTGTCGTACGCTGTGGTGTGTTGGGGAGGGAGCGTGACCAAGGCAGATCTCTCCAGGCTGGAGAAGCAGATCAGGCGGGCCAGCTCAGTGGTCGGGATGAAGCTGGACCCTCTGGCAACAGTGGAAGAGAAGACAACCTTGGACAAACTGCTGGACATCATGGACAATGTCAGCCACCCTCTGCACACTGTTACCAACAACCAGAAAAGCCTGAGAAGCCTGAGAAGCCTGACCAGCCGGCTGCGCCTCCCAACATGCAGGACAAACAGACTTAAGAACTTGTTCATCCCCCGAGCCATTAAACTGCTCAACTCCTCTCTGGTGGAGATGAAGAAGAAGAAAGTCCACACGAGAGCTGAGGGATGACACAAACAATACAGAAAAAACAATGCAAACACTATAGACATTTCACTATACACATACTTAACTAGGCCTGTTTATTTATTTATTTTATTTCTATACCTATTTATGATTTTCTATTTGTATATTCTTGATGGGTTATTTATTAATCTTTCTATTTGGTGTTGTACCAAATCTTTTTATTTGGTGCGTTCTGTGTGCTTTTTCTGTGTTTTGTGTACTTACTGTGCTGTGTGCAACGGGGAAATTAATTTCCCTAACGGAATCTCCTTAAGGGATAAATAAAGTTATACTGTACTGTACTGTACTGTACTGTACTGTACTGTACTGTACTGTACTGTACTGTACTGTACTCCACTCTACTCTACTCTACCCTACTCTACTCTACTCTACTCTACTCCACTCATTTCGCAGTGGGTAGCGCTATCTCCACCCAGCAAGGCGGCTCTGAGTCCTGTAGGGGGCAGCAAACTACATAGAAGCGTTTAATAGTGTCAAAGAAGAAAACAAACCCCGCCTTTCCTGTTGTCTATTGACCTATCAGGAGTCCGCATCCTGTATCAACTCTCGTACCAGTAGCGTGGCTTTGGAACGAGATCGCTAGTTTCCTACTACACTGACAGAAAGCTAAAAACACAAGATTTTTTCGTTTGTTAATTTGCCCAGTTTCCACTCGTAAACATTGATAGGGTAACCAACTCGTGCTGCAGACGCGAACTCCACCATGGTTGGTGTCAAAGTGATCGGGAGCGACCAGGAGTTACAACCGGAGCTAGCGGCCGCCGGCTGTAGGCTCGCCGTTGTCAAATTCACAATGGCCGGGTAAGCTAACTAAACATAAAGTAAGCTAACTAAACTGCCTTTTATGGTTTAATCACCGGCTTATAAAATATTCTGAACCCAACATTTTTGCTTGGTGTTATCACGATGAACTCATTTAAAAGATGCCTGATTTGTTTTCCTAAGTGGGTGAGATTAGCATGCTGTCATTAGCAGCTGCTAGCTGAGTAGCTGTGTTGCTTAGAATGACATAGCAGTATTGCAGTAACTTGGCTGGTGATGTGTTTTGTGGTTCAATAGCGTGTTGGTCAAGTTTATCGGGAGTTAGACACTTCATTGTTGATAAAGTTCCTTCTAACAGACAGTTCTGACGTAAAATAATTTTATGAAATTATGCCTTAAAGAGAAGAGTATAAGAGACTGTCAGCTGCTGATAGCTGTCAGAACAATAAGCACATCAAGGGTCAATGTTTTTGATTTACAGTACTTTCTTTTTCTATTTACTTTAAGCACCGTAAATCAAACCTTTGTTAGATCCCGCTTCAAAGCAGTGATGTATTGTAATAGTCTGTGTCCGTCCGTCCGTTAGTCCATCAAATACCTTCGCAACAATTGCAGATAGAAAGATGAAACAAAAAAGCACATTACAGTACTTGGGCGGCAAAGGGGACGAAAATGAGGTGATGGTGACCTTGGCCTTCAGAAAACTAGTTCAAGGTCAAATTTTGTACACACAGGAACCGGATAGGATCAGTGTAAAACCATAGATCAAACCTAGTGCTTTGACTGTGACACAAGTTATTGGATCATGGGTCTTTAATGAAATGATCCTGACCTATGAAAGTAGGTCAGGGTAAAATTTTGAATTCAAGGGTGTCGCGGGATGTTGCAGTCTGTGACTGCCTATTTCCTAGTTTCAAACTGAATACGTTCAGTTTATTGTTGAAAATGTCAACATTTGAGAAGCTGAAACCTGTACTGTATGCAGTATTAAATAAAAATAATTAACTAAAAATAATTCATAACCAATAATTATTCATAACCAAAACATCATGTCTTCAGTAACGGGGCCTGTACAAACATATACGCATGTCAATAATCAGTAAATGACTGGAAGAAATAATTTCCCCAAGTGGGATTAATTAAGTATATTTCTTCTCTTTCTCCTTCTCTTAATGGAGCAGCTCAATAACAGTCTCCTCTCCATCCTCAGGTGTGGGCCCTGCGTCAGAATAGCTCCAATTTTTAATACCTTGAGTAACAAATTCCCAAACGTCGTCTTCCTTGAAGTAGATGTCCGTGTATGTCAGGTAAGTTGAATCTGCTGCGTGGTTTATATTCAACATCTTTACTCTGTGTTTATTTTATTTTTTTCAGTGATTGATAGTCTTTGTCAGTAGTGAAACTTTGAGACAGTAAAATAAGTTAGGTCAACCTTTATCTACACAGATATTATTGATAGTTGTGTTTATTTTTTGCTGTTGTCAGGCTCTTCTTGACAATAATAAAAAATGTAGAACTTCATTTTCCAGTCTTTTGGAAATTGCACCTGGAGTTCTTTGCTGAACTGTGATGTGTGATGTTATTTAGTCTTAAAATTTAAGACAGTGATTTATTTATAGATCAGTTGATGAAGTAGTTTAGTTGCCATCAACCAAAACCTTAATTCCACATCTTGGTGGAAGTTACAGACCTGAAGCAAAATAACAAGGCGTGGTGTTCTTGCTAAAGCAGACATTTGAAATAGATGCTAGTTTGATTGAGGAAGGAGAAGTTGGTTTCAGAAGAGGTTCGTGATCCAAGACTGACTTCATCCTTTGTCTGTTATCTCAGGCGACAGCAGCGGCCAACAACATCACAGCCACACCAACATTTTTGTTCTTCAGGAACCGGGTTCGATTGGAACAGTATCAGGGGGCAGACCCCACAGGCCTGGAAGACAAAATTAAACAGCACACGGAGAACGACCCGGGAAACAGCGAGGACTCTGACATCCCAAAGGGATATGTGAGTGATCCACACTCTTGATTAAGTTTTCTTTACTAATTTCAGTTCTCAGGATTTATATCAAGTTTAAGAACGGCATCATTATTAGCCTCAGCCTCTCTCTCATATCTTCAAGAAGCCTTTTGATAGCAGCACAGAACCTCATCAGACTTTAAAGACAAATCATAAAGACGAGAATGTGACATGAAGTCGGACACAGATGCCAATGCACGTTTACTACCCGAAATCCTTAAAGAATGCTTAAAGAAGGCTGAGGAGAGCCGAGGAACTGACCTTGACTTTTTTGTTTTATTCCAGATGGACCTCATGCCTTTTATCTGCAAAGCCGGCTGTGAATGCCTCAATGAGAGCGACGACTGCGGCTTCGATAACTGCCTAATCAAAGACTCTTCCTGCTTGGAGTCCGACTGCGATGAACAGGTACGAGTTTCTTCTTCTGAGAACCTGTCCTGCTGTGAATGTGTCGCAACACCTTTCACCTATGCTCTGAAATTGTATTGACTGAGCATGTGTGAGGAAAGTAACCCTGTCTTTTTCAAATCCAAAGTTCTGAATGATTCCAAGTAATACTACCAATCTGACAAAGTACTTCACATAAAACAGAAATGTACAAAACAGGACGATCCCAATAAACAATAAAATGAATCAGAGCAAACAAATGTTGGAAATTTTATTATAATTTTGTATTTCTTTAATCTAATGGCTGCTTTTGATTATTACAATCCCGCTTCAAAGGGGTGATGTATTGTAATTGTCAGTGTTAGTTTCTTAGTCCGTCCATTTGTCCGTTAGTATGTTCACCAAGTATCCTCACAACCGTTGCAGAAAAAAAGATGAAACAAAAAGCAAATTACTCGGGCGGCAAAGGGAATGAAAATGAGATGATGATGTTGACCTTGAGAAAACTAGGTCAAGGTCAAATTTTAACTTTTGTACACTCAGGAACCGGTTGAGATAGAAAGATGAGGAAAAGGCCAGTGTGAGTAAGACCATAGATCAAAGCTAGTGCTTTGGTCTGTGACAGTAGGTCAGAGCACTAGCTCTGATCTTTGACCCATGCAAGTAGGTCATGGTAAAATTTTGAATTCAGGGGTGTCGCGGGATGTAACAGTCCAGAGCAATAGAGAGTGTGGAAAAGAGGTGAAGAAGAGTGTAAGGCAAGATGGAACGGGTGGAGAAAAGTGTCAGGTGTGATGTGTGATGGAAGAGTGTCAGCTAAAAAGAAAGAAAAGGTGTACAAAACTGCTGTTCTGACTTTGAATGAACGTATTCTGCCCACCACCTCAGTACTAGTATGTGAAACGTTCTTCACAAAGAAAACTGCTCTGTCTAACTTTGCCTTTCCTGACCTTAGCTTGTAACGCTGGCTAATCTATGATTGTCCCCTGTGTTTTGTCCTCTAATCCTGTCTAGCTGTTGATAACGATTGCCTTCAACCAGCCTGTCAAGCTCTTCTCCATGAAGTTACAGTCATCAGACTTTGGTGAGTTGTTCATGTTGTTTCACACATGAGTGACTAGACTGGAGCTGTTTGTCTGGATTATTTGTCATTGAAGTTCCACAAAAGTAAAATCCCTCTGTCCCCCCTGCTGCATCCTTCGTCTCAGCTCGATACCCAAAGGAGGTCAAGGTGTTCATCAATCAACCTCATTCAATGGGTTTTGATGACGCGGAGCGGTATGAAGCCACTCAGGCTCTGGAGCTGTCAGAGGAAGACTACAAAGATGATGCTCTGATTCCTCTGCGCTACGTCAAGTTTCAGAATGTACAAAGTGTTACGGTAAGGATTACCGGCATTACACAGGGTTGTATTATTATCAGCTATTATTTTTCGGATCTATTTCTGGAGCAGTTGTTTAGATAAATGTCCATCAACATGAACTTATAATGGTTCTATATAAGCCTGTTGCTGCTGTCATTACCAGCTGGTGACAAATCTGATCGCATTTATAGGACAGACCGTTATAATAGGTTAAATAAACATCAGCTGCATACAAAATAGCTATTAGCCAAAACTACTTGACAATACTAACTCATGTAAATGGGAACAGGACAAGCAAGCAGGCACGTACACACCCACAGGCAACCTGAAGCCGGCCAGTATGCCCAAAGTGCTCGTTGATGTGAGTGTGTGCGTGTCTGTTTGTCTGTCTGCTTGTTGCTCCACGATGCACTGACGTCACGCCCCCAGTCAGCTGGGATAGGCTCATGGAAGAAACGGGTATAGAAAATGAATGAATGAATGAATGAATGAATTGTAAAAAACAATGCTTAGTGCAATACCCCACAATAGATTCACTTAAACCTGAATGACAACTTCTGATGGACTTATTAACTTTTCACAACATTGTGTGTTTTCTAAACTAATATGGCTGACATAGACACAGGGTTAATGCCTTTACATGTTTATTTATGTATTAATCTTTTTTTTTTTGCCACCAGTTGTTTATCAAGTCAAACCAAGGAAATGAGGAGACAACAAAAATCAACTACCTGACATTCATAGGCACTCCAGTACAGGCCACCAACATGGGTGATTTCAGAAGGGTATGGAACACTTCCAACAGCTTTCATTCATCGGCCATCAGGTTTGATGGTGTGCTACATTCATTTACAATGACTTCTTTTGGATGCTGCGTAGGTTGTGGGAAAGAAGGGAGAGAGCCACTGAGCAGGAGAGCCAAGGAAGAATGAGAAGATGAGGGTGAAGAGGTTGCAGATACCCCCAATGACTGTCCTTCTGCCAAAGCTACTACCCCCTCTGCTGTCACACCCACACCGCTGCCAGCTGACTCCTCAACTCTGGATGAATTCTCCTTCTGCGAAGATTTGGTCTACAAATTATTTCTGTTGTCGTTCTTAATTTTACTGTAGGTATCAACCTCTTCCAATCCGAGGGTCTTCGTGACAGAAGCAATGAAAACACTGAATTCAGTCTGAATGCTGGATATTCTGAAATCTGAAAGGCCTTAAAAATAAAGGAATGAGTTAATGTTCCCTTCTGTTTCACAACCTGGTCAATTCGGTCATTCCATGCTGAAAATGGGTTTGTTTATTACTGTATGCTATTTTTCGCCTTCAGTATCATTAACTTGTCTTTCCAGATTTTCTGTAAGATTATAAAGGGTAATGCTATATACACACACACACACATATATATATGAGAGAGGGAGATATTTCACCTCAGATTTGTGTGAGGAATAAGAATCAAAGACAATATTCTTAACTATAATTGACCAAAGCTGTTTAAGTCAATCCACTGGACTTTAAGAGGCTTCTTCAGTTCTGCACCTAAGAACTGGTGAGGTGGATGGGAGGTGAAACGTCTTCAAGAAACTTAGAGTCCATTGTTTGATTTAAAAAGCTCTGGAAAACCATGGCCTGTATAACAGAACCTATAGACAACTACAATTGACTAGTTTTTTGCAAATTATTTCACGTAGAGAAACCCACATTCATGCCACGTTCTCATCTTTGTTTTGTCTTCTTTGAAATCCGATGAGATTTTTTATTGCAGTCAAAAGGCTTCTTGATTATATGAGAGAGTGACTGAGGTTGTTCGATGATAAAGTTCTAAAAGCTGATATTTGAAGGAACAGCACAGGCAAGATCATATCTTCGTGTAAAAATGTATTTCTTTGATTTTGATAGATGATTTGGTGTTTGTGAATTATAATAAAATTCTTGTTGTTACCACTTTTTTGTTCTGTATTGTTCTATCCTTGATATAGGTTTGATTTACTACTTGTATATTTCTAGCTTTTTTGTTGAGAAAGTCGAGGTGCATCACTCATCAAGGATTTGAGCTCAAAACAGCTACGACTGGCTTCCTGTAGGATTTGTCACAGACAGTCCCCGAATTGTTATACAGGTATGAGCACCGTAAGTCTAACCTTAAACCTAACCCCAACTCAAATATTAACCTCTAACCCTAACCCCTAACCCTAAATTTAGCCACCAGTGGCGCAATGGGTAGAGCTGTCGTCGCACAGCAAGGCGGTTACCGGTTCCAGTCCTGCTCTGTGCAGAGTTTGCATGTTCTCCCCGTGTCTGTGGGTTTTCTTTGGGCTCTTCCTCCCAATTCCAAAAAAATGCAGCTTAGGTGAATTGATAATACCAAATTTGCCTGTGGTCGTGTGTTTACGTGTGGCCCCGTGGTTCACTGGCGTCGCACCCCGAGTGTACCTTGCTTCACGCCCTGTCAGCTGAGATAGGACCCAGCGCCCCGCGACAGTGGATGGTGCAGTTATTTGACATTGAATGAATGAATATTTCTAGCTGTTGCATGGGTCTTTAAATTTGTCATTGTATGATTGGAGTCATTCTTGTAAATTGTGTTAAAGATCTCGTTAAAGATCCATCCATCTTGTAGATGAGAAGATTACAATCATCTTGTCTATAACCATTTATCTGCCTTGGGGGCATGGGTCTCCTGGGTCTATCCCGACTACGGGTAAGAGCAGGGTACACCCTCAATAAGGTACCAGTTAAGTGTAGTTTCACATGTAACACAAAACCATGCTCATGCTCACTTATAGACAATGTGATGTTAGCAATTCACCCAAACTGTATGTTTTTGAATGTGGGAGGAAGCCTGAGAACCTGGAACCTTTTTTCTGTGAGGCAACAGCACTACCTACTGCACCACTGTACCAGCCCCTTTATAAATATCTTAATAATATCTTTATAAACCAACAGTGGATGAATATTAACTGTGGGCATTTCAGTTTATATTTAAACATTTTTTGTCATACTTTGAGTTTCCTTGCCCCCACTAGTCATTGTTTTATTCATTGTCCTTATTAATCTCTGCATCTATGACTTCCATACCGGATCGGTTGAGGCCCTGGTTAACAATGACCACCATCGGTGCTGTTCACCTACAGGGAGTGGGTAGAAATTGGACTACTGTTGGTCGAAGAAGGAAAGGAGTAAAGTGGGATCGTGGGAGGAGATAAAAGAGGAACGCCAACAGTATAGGACTGAGAGTAGGGACGTTGAATGTTGGAACTATGAAAGGAAAAGGTAGAGTTGGTTGACATGATGCAGAGGAGGAAGGTAGATATACTGTGTGTCCCGGAGACCAGGTGGAAAGGTAGCAAGGCTAGAAGCTGAGGAGCAGAGTTCAAGTTTTTCTATTATGGTGTAGATAGGAAGAGAAATGGAGTAGGAGTTATCTTGAAGGAGGAGTTTGTTAGGAATGTTCTGGAGGTAAAAGGAGTGTCGGATAGAGTGATGAGTCTGAAGCTAGAAATAGAAGGCGTGATGTTCAATGTTGTTAGTGGGTATGCTCCACAGGTAGGATTGAGCTGGAGGAGAAGGAGAAATTCTGGTTAGACTTTGATGAATTGATACAGAGCATACCTAGAAGTGAGAGAGTTGTCATTGGAGCAGACTTCAATGGACATGTTGGTGCAGGAAACGGAGGTGATGAGGAGGTGATGGGCAGGTTTGGTATCCAGGAGAGGAATGCAGAAGGACAGATGGTGGTTGACTTTGCAAAAAGGATGGAAACAGCTATAGTTTCCAGAAGAGGCAGGAACATAGGGTGACCTACAGGTGTGGAGGTAGGAGCACACAGGTAGACTACATCTCGTGTAGTGTAATCTGAATGAGATCAGTGACTGCAAATCAGTGATAAACAGGAGTGTAGCACAACAGCATAGGATGATAGTGTGTAGGATGACTCTGGTGGTGAGGAAGATGAAGCGGGCAAAGGCAGAGCAGAAGACAAAATGGTGGCAGCTAAAAAAGAGTGTTGCATGACTTTTAGGAAGCAGTTCAGACAGGCTCTGGGTGGTCAGGAGATGCTTCCAGGTGACTGGACTCTCATTGTCTTCGTTCATCAACTCCTCAAAGTACTCTTTCCATCTTCCCATCACACTACTGGCACCTGTCAATAGACTTCCATCCCTATCCTTAATCACCCTAACCTGCTGCATGTCCTTCCCATCTCTGTCTCTCTGTTTTGCCAACCGGTATAGATCAGTCTCTCCCTCCTTACTGTCCAACCTAGCATACAAGTCATCATAAGCCCCTTGTTTGGCCTTTGCTACCTCTACCTTCACCTTACGCTGCATCTCCCTGTACTCCTGTCTACTCTCCTCAGTCCTCTCAGTGTCCCACTTCCTCTTGGCTAACCTCTTTCTCTGTATACACTCCTGTACCTCCTCATTCCACCACCAAGTCTCCTTATCTACCTTCATTCCAGATGACACCCCAAGTACTCGCCTACCTGTCTCCCTGATCACATTAGCTGTAGTTGTCCAGTCATCTGGAAGCACCTCCTGACCACCCAGAGCCTGTCTTAACTCCTTCCTAAAAGTCATGCAACACTCTTCCTTTTTCAGCTTCCACCATTTCGTCCTCTGCTCTGCCTTTGCCCTCTTCACCTTCCTCACCACCGGAGTCATACTGCACACCACCATCCTATGCTGTTTGGCTACACTACCATCTACCACTACTTTGAGGTCACTGATCTCCTTCAGATTACACTGACTACACAAGATGTAATCTACCTGTGTGGTCCTACCTCCACTCTTGTAGGTCACCTTATGTCTCTGCCTCTTCTGGAAGAAAGTATTAGAGGCGTTTAATACTGTAGTCTCATAGAAGAAAACAAACCCCGCCTTCCTGTTGACTATTGACCAATCAGGAGTCCGCATCCTGTATCAACTCTCGCGATAGCGTGGCTTTAGAACGAGCCCGCTAGCTTGCTACTACACTGACAGAAAGCTAAAAACACAACATTTGACATTTGTTAACTTGGCCAATTTCCAGTCATAAACATTGATAGGGTAACCAACTCGTACTGCAGACGCGACTCCACCATGGTTGGTGTCAAAGTGATCGGGAGCGACCAGGAGTTACAACCGGAGCTAGCGGCCGCCGGCTGTAGGCTCGCCGTTGTCAAATTCACAATGGCCGGGTAAGCTAACTAAACATAAAGTAAGCTAACTAAACATAAAGTAAGCTAACTAAACATAAAGTAAGCTAACTAAACTGCCTTTTGTGGTTTAATCACCATCTTATAAAAGACCTGAACCCATTATTTCATTGCTTTGTGCTATTTAAATGCACTCAGCTCATTTATAAGATGCCATATTTGTTTTCCTAAGTAAGTGAGATTAGCATGCTGTCATTAGCAGGTGCTAGCTGAGTAGCTGAGTTGCCTACAATGACAGCAGTATTGCAGTAACTTCGCTCGAAATGTGTTTTGTGATTCAATGGCGTGTTGGTCAAATTGATCGAGAGTTAGACACTTCATTGTTGATAAAGTTCCTTCTGCCAGACAGCTTACAACAGTTATGACATAAAGTATTTTCATGAAACTATACCCTTAAGAGAAAAGTTACAGTATTGGAGTGTCAGCTGCTGGTAGGTGTCAGGACAATATGGATGTCTTATTTTTGGTATACTTTCTTTTTCTTTTTACTCTATGCGCTGTAAATCAAACATTTGTTTCAACGTGAATACGTCCAGTTTTCTCTTGAATGTAAATGAAACAAGCAGAAAATGTCAACATTTCAGCTAATAAAACCAGCTAATAAAATAATAATTAACTATCACTGTCGCCGCAGAGCAAGGAACTCCTTGTGTGAATGGAGCAGCTCACTAACAGTCTCCTCTCCATCCTCAGGTGTGGACCCTGCATCAGAATAGCTCCAATTTTTAACACGTTGAGCAACAAATTCCCAAACGTCGTCTTCCTTGAAGTAGATGTCCATTTATGTCAGGTAAATCTGCTTTGTGGTTTACATTCAACATCCTGACAGGTTTTCTGTTTTGTTTTGTTTTTCAGTGACTGACAGTCTTTGTTAGCAGGGACACTTTGTAACAGCAGAATAAGTTATGTCAAGCTTTAGCTACACATTTATTGTTATTAATGGTTTTTATTTATTGCTGCTGTCAGGCTCTTCTTGACAATAGTAAGTCTTAGTAGTCTTTGCTTGAACTGTGACGTATGATGTTGTCTGGTCTTAAAATTGAAGTTATTATTTATAGGTCAGTGGATGAAGTGGTTTAGTTGGTTTCAACCAAAAACTTAATTCCACATCTTGGTGGAAGTTACAGACCTGAGGCAAAATAACAAGGCGTGGGGTTCTTGCTAAAGCAGACATTTGAAATAGATGCTAGTTTGATTGAGGAAGGAGAAGTTGGTTTCAGAAGAGGTTCGTGATCCAAGACTGACTTCATCCTTTGTCTGTTATCTCAGGCGACAGCAGCGGCCAACAACATCACAGCCACACCAACATTTTTGTTCTTCAGGAACCGGGTTCGATTGGAACAGTATCAGGGGGCAGACCCCACAGGCCTGGAAGACAAAATTAAACAGCACACGGAGAACGACCCGGGAAACAGCGAGGACTCTGACATCCCAAAGGGATATGTGAGTGATCCACACTCCTGATTAAGTTTTCTTTACTAATTTCAGTTCTCAGGATTTATATCAAGTTTAAGAACGGCATCATTATTAGCCTCAGCCTCTCTCTCATATCCTCAAGAAGCCTTTTGATAGCAGCACAGAACCTCATCAGACTTTAAAGACAAATCATAAATACGAGAATGTGGCATGAAGTCGGACACAAATGCCAATGCACGTTTACTACCCGAGATCCTTAAAGAATGCTTAAAGAAGGCTGAGGAGTGCCGAGGAACTGACCTTGACTTTTTTGTTTTATTCCAGATGGACCTCATGCCTTTTATCTGCAAAGCCGGCTGTGAATGCCTCAATGAGAGCGACGACTGCGGCTTCGATAACTGCCTAATCAAAGACTCTTCCTGCTTGGAGTCCGACTGCGATGAACAGGTACGAGTTTCTTCTTCTGAGAACCTGTCCTGCTGTGAATGTGTCGCAACACCTTTCACCTATGCTCTGAAATTGTATCGACTGAGCATGTGTGAGGAAAGTAACCCTGTCTTTTTCAAATCCAAAGTTCTGAATGATAACAAGTGATATGGGGAAAATGACAGAGGACAAAGACTAGAACAGGTGGCTGTTGTGGACCAGGAAGTAGCAAAGATTAGTCAGGATGAAGTGAGGAGGGCACTGAAGAGAATGAAGAGTGAAAAGGCACTCGGTCCTGATGATATACCTGTGGAGATATGGAAGTGTCTAGGAGAGGTGGCAGTAGAGTTTCTGACTGGGTTGTTCAACAGGATCTTAGATAGTGAGAAGATGCCTGAGGAATGGAGGAGAAGTGTGCTGGTGCCCATTTTTAAGAACAAGGGAGACGTACAGAGTTGTGGCAACTACAGAGGAATAAAGCTGATGATCCATACAATGAAGTTATGGGAGAGAGTAGTGGAAGCTAGACTAAGGGCAGAAGTCAGCATTTGTGAGCAGCAGTATGCTTTCATGCTAAAAAAGAGTACTACAAATGCAGTATTTGCTTTGAGGATGTTGATAGAGAAGTACAGAGAAGGCCAGACGGAGCTGCATTGTGTTTTTGTAGATCTGGAGAAAGCTTATGACAGGGTGTCCAGAGAGGAACTGTGGTATTGTATGAGGAATTCTGGCGTGGCAGAGAAGTATGTTAGAGTGGTGCAGGACGTGTATGAGGACTGTCTATGGTCGATCTATGGTCAAAGCTAGTGCATAGCTTTGACCTAGAAGTAGGTTAGGGTAAGTCGTGGGATTTGTAGTCTGTGACTGCCTTGTTTTTATTCTCTAACTATTTTTAGTAAACTTTCTTATAGATTGATCATGAACAAGTATGAATGAACGTATTCTGTCCACCACCTCAGTACTAGTATGTGAAACGTTCTTCACAAAGAAAACTGCTCTGTCTAACTTTGCCTTTCCTGACCTTAGCTTGTAACGCTGGTTAATCTATGATTGTCTCCCGTGTTTTGTCCTTTAATCCTGTCTAGCTGTTGATAACGATTGCCTTCAACCAGCCTGTCAAGCTCTTCTCCATGAAGTTACAGTCATCAGACTTTGGTGAGTTGTTCATGTTGTTTCACACATGAGTGACTGGACTGGAGCTGTTTGTCTGGATTATTTGTCAATGAGGTTCCTGAAAAGTAAAATCCCTCTATCCCCCCTGCTGCATCCTTCGTCTCAGCTCGATACCCAAAGGAGGTCAAGGTGTTCATCAATCAACCTCATTCAATGGGTTTTGATGACGCGGAGCGGTATGAAGCCACTCAGGCTCTGGAGCTGTCAGAGGAAGACTACAAAGATGATGCTCTGATTCCTCTGCGCTACGTCAAGTTTCAGAATATACAAAGTGTTACGGTAAGGATTACCGGCATTACACAGGGTTGTATTATTATCAGCTATTATTTTTCAGATCTATCTCTGGAGCAGTTTTTTAAATAAATGTCAATCAACATGAACCTATTCATTCATTCATTCATGTTCATGTTCGCCTGGAAATCCAATGTTTCCTTTTTTCCGAAGAAAAGACAGGCACACCTAGACACATACACAAGAATGGGGACCAGCGAGTATAAAAGGGTCATGAGAGATCAGTTCGAGGGCTGTTTCCCAATTGATCTGTATTGATGAGCTGAGAATCAATTAAAGAATTCCCGTTTTGGCTGGAGCAGCATTCTGTGTTGTACTGCATTTTTATTTTTGTATTTTCTGGAATGAAACACTCATCACATTGAGATTTTTGGAATATTCTTTATTTTTAATTATTGCCCAGAGAGTAAACTACAGGTAACTCAAAAATAGGCGACTTGTCCGACAAGTAATATCAACACAATATAATTTGAACAAAATAAATTGGTCAAAAGTGCTTTGAGCACAACTACATTTCCCACAATGCCCATTAAGCCCATTTTAACATTGACAAAAACATTTAGAGCAAAGCTAATGTCCTGACGTGTGCTTGTTATGTTATTATTCTTTATTTAGAGGATAGTTTAATCAGTGATAGGTGGACTTATGTGGGTTTCATAACCTGTCAAATTGAAAGGATTTACGTTATAACAGAGAAACATTTTTTTTCTGGGCAACTGTAACTTGAATAGTAATAGATAGTAAGAAAGTAATAAATTCAGAGTTATTTAACATTAAGGAGGAGTTACGTTTATTTTTCATTACATTGACTTATATTAGTTGAGTTACATGTGGCCTTTTGAGGACAGCCATGATGCTGATGTGGCCCTCGGTGAAAATGAGTTTGACACCCCTGGTACAAACAAAAGATGTTCAGTCCAATACTCCACAATAGACTCACTTAAACCTGAATGACACCTTCTGATGGACTTATTAACTTTTCACAATATTGTGTGTTTTCTAAACTAATATGGCTGACATAGACACGGGGTTAATGCCTTTACATGTTTATTTGTGTATTAATTTTTTTTTTTGCCTCCAGTTGTTTATCAAGTCAAACCAAGGAAATGAGGAGACAACAAAAATCAACTACCTGACATTCATAGGCACTCCAGTACAGGCCACCAACATGGGGGATTTCAGAAGGGTATGGAACACTTCCAACAGCTTTCATTCATCGACCTTCAGGTTTGATGGTGTGCTACATTCATTTACAATGACTTCTTTTGGTTGCTGTGTAGGTTGTGGGAAAGAAGGGAGAGAGCCACTGAGCAGGAGAGCCAAGGAAGAATGAGAAGATGAGAGTGAAGAGGTAGCAGATACACCCAAGGACTGTCCTTCTGCCAAAGCTACCACCCACACACCGCCTCCAGCTAACCTCCTCAACTCTGGATGAATTGGTACCAACCTCTTCCAATCTGAGGGTCTTCGTGACAGAAGCAATGACAACGCTGTCTGAATTCAGTCTGAATGTTGGAAACTACTAAAATCTGAGAGGCCTTATAGATAAAGGAATGGGTTAATGTTACCTTTTTTTCCACCACCTGGTCAATCTGGTCATTCCATCCTGAAAATGAGTTTGTTGCTGTATGCTATTTTTGGCTTTCAGTATCATTAACTCATCTTTCATAGATTTTCTGTAAGATTATAAAAGGTAATATATACAGAGAGGTAACCTCACATTTGTGTGAGGAATAAGAATCAAAGACAAAAAATTTTAACTAAATTGACAATTTTATTCAAATTAGTTCAGATAGAGAGAAACCTTTGATATTTGAAGGGACAGTACAGGCAAGACCATGTCTTTGTGTAGAAATGTATTTCTTTCATTTTGATAGATGATTTGGTGTACGTATGTGAATTATAATAAAATTCTTGTTGTTACCACCTGTCTGTTCTGTATTGTTCTTCCCTTTGATATAGGTTTGATTTACGACTAGTATATTTCTAGCTGTTGCATGGAATTTTAAATGAGTCATTATTGTATGACTGGAGTCTCTACTTGTGATTCATGTCTTAATAAAGATCCATCCATCTTGTAGATGAGTAGATCACTCATCTACAGAGCAGATAATGGTCTACATTTATCTGCCTTGTGGGTCACAGGTCTGCTGGGCCTATCCCAGCTATAGGCAAGAGGTGGGATACATCCTGGATGAGATGCCAGCTGATCGCAGCGCCACATGTAACAAACGTGCTCACACTCACCTGTGGACAATGTGATGTTTGCAATTCACGTAAACTGCATGTTTTTGAATGTGGGAGGAAGCCTGAGGACCTGGAACCTTGTTTCTGTGAGACAACGGTACACCATCGTACCAGCCCCTTAATAAATATCTTAATAATATCTTTATAAACCATAAGTGGATAAATATCCAAAGATATTTAAGTTTACCTGCTGGACTTTAAGAAAGTTTCTTGAAGGGGTTTCACCTCTCATCCAGGAGCCTTTTGAAGTGGATTGATTTAAACAGCTTTGGATAACCATGACCTGGATAACTGAGACCCTACACAGACAGCAGTGAATGAATGGATTTAGTAATGTTTTTGAACTTATATCCCGCCCTAGTTCATTAAGAAGTTTTCTGAGACAAAAAGTATTATGAACAATATAATATAAAATATACTCACCTTTTATCTCCTGTGTCATCAACGTGTAATATTGTGTCAAAATTATGAGGTAGCAATTTTTATTAGTCCTAATATGTTTTGTAAATTGACATATTTTATTTGTGTCCCTTTTAATCAAAACGTACTCCTTGCATGACGTCAACGATTACATTTTTTTGTTTGACCGAAGTGACAAGCCAATGCACCAATCATATTTTTTTATGGGCGGGACTTTCCGTCATTCGCCAATCACCGCTGGTGAAATCTATCGAAAAGAAACTCAGCGAAGCTACTTCCTCCTCTGTCGGGAGAGACCGGCGGATGCTAACTCCTGAGGTGACAGCAGTGGCTGTATCTTCTGGGATTTCATTTTCATTTTATCTTCAACTAAAGTAATTTCTTGACCTCTACTCAACGGACAGTTGGCGCTGGTGTGCTGACATGGCGACTGAGATAACGAAAGGTGTGGCACAGGTGTCAGTTGGTAAGAAAGAAATTAGCTTAGCCAACCCAACCCCTGAAGACATGTGTGGCTCGAATGTTGCATCAGTTGCTGTGGCGTTAGCAGTTAGCATTATAGCTAACACTGACATTGTTATATGTATTTCAGTTTCGATATCAATCCATAGAGCTGTAGCTCTACTTTACAGCACTAAGAGGCAACCATGTGTCCAAAAATATGAAGACGCTTTTTAAATTGTGATTCGTGAGATGGATTTATTTGCTGTCGGTTTCGTGTTGATTCATAACCCTACATTCAGGGTCAGGATACTGGACTGAAGTCTGCATCCGCCCAGAGACGCTAACAGTGGCGATCAAAATGATTCAACCCTCACAAGAACATTATGTATGAGGAATCTTGTCTCATCAGTTCAGTTTGAACGATTTACTGCAAAGAAAGTTTTAGTTTTCCTTCCATACATAAACCTTAACTGCATTGAGTCACATATGTATGTTAAAACAATCCAGCAAAAAAAGAAAAAAAATAATAATAATATATATATATATATATATATAATGTGTATTTTTTAGAGCATTCTTTCAAATATTTCATGTCAAATAATATTCAATAAAGTCTTAGCAGTTGTTACAGCAGGAGCATATTTTAATATCCTTTCTCTGTACACAGGTGAGCTTTATGTTTCGGACAAATGTGGCAGCGACCAGGATGGAGACGGCACAGAGCAAAAGCCCTTCAAAACTCCTCTCAAGGTAAGTAGTTTATAACACATCCGTGTTTACATCAGCTGTATCCCCCACATCTGTAGATTACAGTATTACATTATCCATGGTGTATTAGTTGGAGTAGTAGTTTAGGTTTTAAATGTATATACTGCTGACTGATGTATTTTCATTCTATGTCCTCACAGGCTCTGCTTTTTGCTGGGAAGGAGCCGTTCCCCACCCTCTACGTAGAATCACAGAAGGAAGGCGAGGTTGCTTGAAAAACTTTTTCTTTTTCCTGAACTTTAATTTCTATCTCATGTAGATTAGGTCTTTTTACATCTTATCCACCATCTGTGGATTATTGATATGTTGATATGCAATTCAGAGCTAGCACAGGGTATTTTGGAAGCTCTGATTTATTGGACTCATCTCTATGTTCGTTAATCGACTTGGACTTCCTCAGCGGTGGGCTGTGATCTCAAAGACGCAGATGAAGAACGCAAAGAAGGCTTTTAACCGCGAGCAGACGAAGAACGATGCCAAAGACAAGAAGGAGGTAGGTGTTGCAGTTAGTTTTATTCATGTGTATTTTTACAGTGTTTTGTGAGTTAAACTCCAGTTTTGGAAGCATGAAATAAGATGCAGCTTGGTATCTCCATGTTTGTTGTGCAGGCGGAGGACAACGAGAGGCGAGAGAAGAATCTGGAAGAGGCCAAGAAGGTCATCATTGAGAAGGACCCCAGTCTACCTGAGCCTGAAGCAGTGAGTGTCTTACATGTAATTGTTTTTCTGCTGTCAAATTAATCCTGAAATTGTAAAATGACCTGTAACAGTGGGAATGCTTCATTTTAATACCATATTTAACATTTACCAATATTTAAATAGTTATTAGATTACCGTTACTTTATGTTGTACCAGAAAGTGCCAGGAAGTCTCTCATCAGTGTTGAAATACTCCTTATAATTGCTGACGATTACTTTGTGATGGTCTTTGCTGGATTTTTATTAATAGTATTGAAACACTACTAATATCTAATAAAATGTTTAGCATCACATCTAAATGTGTGTTGATGATAGATAATCTAACCTTTGTAGACATTTATGATTGGAGATATTTCAAACTGCATTTCTTCCCTAACCCAGAGACCAAGTCTGCTGTCTCTATATGAAGGGTGGGTTTGTGCAATAAAGTCAAATGTTTGCCAAACACAAGTACCGTATTGGCCCGGATATAAGACGACCTTGACTATAAGACGACCCCCTCTTTTTCTCAAGACTCAAGTTTGAAAAACGACTTTTTGAACACCAAATTAAATTTTTATACAGAAAATAATTACAGTGCATCTGAAATGATTGTAACAATATATTTGAGAGAAAAAGCATGTTATTTTGCCTCATTCAAATCATGCAAAAACTGTCTATCACATCTTAATATCTGATGGGCATCCAGTCCTTTCGTTTCTCGCCCACGTACGTGCACACCCTCTTGGAAGCGGTTGCTTTGACGACCACGGAAAGCTTTTCTCTGACTTCTCAGATTTTCACTACGTTTCTCCATTTTCTGTTATCTCTTCTCTTATTTTCTTCTCTTTTCTTTCTTACCGCTATTTTTTTATTTTTCTTCTTCGTGCTACCGCTGTTTTTATTTTCTTCTTCGTGACAGGGGTTCGCTTTGGCCTGGGGAGTTCAGTTCAGCATTCGCTTTAAACATATCTGGCGCAATGTAGCGTTGTAAATGGGTACAATGTCTAGACCCCGAATGTAAGACGACCCCCACTTTTTCAGTGTTATTTCAATGCAAAAACACCGTCTTATATTCGGGCCAATACGGTAATGAAAACTGCCAAAATTATATTCTGCGTCAGGTTTGTGAGAGTAGCCCTAATGTCAATAATAATAATAATAATAATAATAATAATTCACACTTTGTTAATCCCTCATGGGGAAATTCTCTTTACACTCACACGTGTACATGAATGCCAGAATTCAGTACTAGACAGATGTTGATTGTCTGTTTGACTGGAATATTTTAATCAGCGTCGGTTGTCGACTGTGTTCAGGTTAAAATCCATCATCTGGAGGCCAAGAGAAGTCAGAGAGTTAAAGTGTTCGGATGGGTTCATCGCCTTAGGAGACAAGGTGAGGAGAGTGGCACATGAGAATAAAAAGAAGTCGATATGTTGGCCTTGTGGCTGTAAACTAAAGAATAATAAAGTATTAATAAAGTGTTAAATAATGTTTTTTGTTTGATAGTTTTTTGTCTTTGGCTGCGGGTCAAAAAAGTGCACCTAAATAAGAAGTTGAAGATGTAACACTGATTTCATTATGGTTTGTCTCCTGCAGGGAAGAACCTGATGTTCATTGTGTTGAGAGATGGAACCGGGTTCCTCCAGTGTATCCTGTCTGATAAACTGGTAAAAGTCTTCATTCATGTAACACAGCACTGAGACAAGCTTTTGTGGGACAGATCATATTTTTTAAGGGATACAATGATTTTGTGTGTGTGTGTGTGTGTGTGTGTGTGTGTGTGTGTGTGTGTGCGTGTGTGCGCCACACCTCCATGATTACTGGAGTCTTACCAAGAGGCCATCAGCTCAGAAATGCTTCCCCTGTGTCTGTTTTTATCTGATGCTAACTACCTGACATCTTCTCTGGTTCATGTCTCCAGTGTCAGTGCTACAACGGCCTGGTGTTGTCCACAGAGAGTACTGTAGCTCTGTATGGGACACTCACTCCTGTTCTTGAAGGCAAACAGGTAAACCCTGATCATCAGGCGTAACCAGCAGAAAGTCCACTTCCATCCAGGAACTACATTATGCAGGAATAACATGATGATAACATGATATTAGCTTGAGCACAGAGAAACTTTGTTTGACTTTATTTAACAGCATTGAAATCTATACTGTACAATACAACTTCAGAGACTTCTGTTATAATGATGCTTTCAAATTTTGAATAATATATCCACAGATGTCTGATACTAAATAAGGATATTCTGCAACAATGAAATGCCCGACACAAAGTGATACTGCAGAATGGTTGGAGTGAATGTATGCAAAAGACCTTTGCTAATCTCTTTTCTTCCTCCACTAGGCCCCAGGAGGCCATGAGCTGCATTGTGACTACTGGGAGCTCATTGGCCTTTCCCCAGCAGGGGGGGCCGACAACCTGCTCAACGAAGAGTCGGACGTGGATGTCCAGCTGAACAACCGACACATGATGATCCGAGGAGAGAACGTCTCCAAGATCCTCCGGCTCCGGTCCACTGTCACACAGTGCTTCAGGGATCACTTCTTCAGCCGCGGATACTATGAGGTGAAGCACCGGAAGCTCAGAATTTAAACGTCTTTGGTAGTGTCGGGTCTACAGACCACCTGAGAGTGATTATTATGACCTTGTATTTGATATTTTTAAATTTAAATGCCATTAATAGAAGCAGGTCAGCACCCTGCAGGCATTCTGGGATCACTCATCCAGGATGGATTCAAGGCTTACAGGCAGCGATCTAAGGGGTTTCTTTTCCTCCTTCCCCATCAAAGTAATTTAGATCAGAACAATTTTATCTCTAAACGTGTGTGTGGCCTACATTTTTTTTTTCTTCAGCAGATTGGCTTATCTGGATCTTTTTCTCAAATTTTTATGCGTAGCATTAGTAGTATTTTACCTTACAGGAACACGAGAACATTTCTACTAAACAAATTCTTCATTGTCTGTGTGCAGACTCGTCCTTGTGTTATGACCTTGAAGAACTTTTCTCTGGTTGAAGTTTGGTAGTACAGTAAAAAATGATTGAGCATCTGCTTTTTCTAAATCCAACAAAAGAATGGCAACACTGTTTTAAAGTCAGTCAATAACATGTAACGCTGATTCTAACAGGTGATGCAGACTTGTTTCATACCTGCTCTGCAGTCCGTCTCCAACTGTGTGGTTTTTTTTCTGGCCATAGATCACTCCTCCAACCCTGGTACAGACTCAGGTGGAGGGCGGCTCCACGCTGTTCGGCCTTAACTACTTTGGGGAGCAGGCGTACCTGACACAGTCCTCTCAGCTCTACCTGGAGACCTGCATACCTGCCCTGGGAGACACCTTCTGTGTGGCCCAGTCCTACCGGGCCGAGCAGTCTCGTACCCGCAGACACCTGTCAGAGTGAGTTCCGTGTTTGTTAAGTTTCCATATTGTACCATTTGCAAAACTCAATCCTTGCATACGCTTCCACTGTATATACTGTTATTGCTTTTGGTATGCATAAACGTCATGTTGGGATGCACAAATGTTTTTTGAAGCGCATCCCAGAGATGCACTACTTTCTTGAGGTAAGATGAACTCTGTTTTGTGCTTGTTTTCGGTGTTCAGGTACTCTCACATCGAGGCAGAGTGTCCCTTCATCACGTTTGAGGACCTGCTGACCAGACTGGAGGACCTGGTGTGTGACGTGGTGGACCGGGTGCTCAAATCCCCCGCCGCAGAGCTGCTGTATGACGTTAACCCTGTACGTCATGAGGTGTCAGCGTGTTTCTGTTTGTGTTCTAACCACAACGAAAGTTCATACGGAGGGGCAACAGCTAATTTAAACATTGAATGAGGTTTGTCAGTGGTAAATTGAATGAACAGATACTTGATGGAACTTTCATCAATTCTACATTCAGTAACTGATAAACACTAACAGTCACAGGGATTTTACCCTTCCACTCTCCCTCTTGCGCCCTCAAACAGCAGCTTTACTCCTTTGTTACAGAACTTCAAACCCCCCAAGAGGCCATTCAGGAGGATGAACTACACCGAAGCCATTGAGTGGCTCAAAGAGCATGACGTGAAGAAGGAAGATGGCTCTTACTATGAGTTTGGAGAGGTGATGACTGGACACCACACATCAGAATATGTAACACAACACTTGTCATCATCAGACGTGAAAGTGGTGCTGTTTTCCATAGAATCAGGGATAGCGAACATCTCAGACTTCAAATAAATAGTCATTACACCTGTTAGTCAATATTTACCATTAAGTTTAGTTGTTCAAGAAACATTAGAATTTACAAAGCAGGTAGTTAAAGAAATGATCATAGTTTGTGTTATTCTCAAACAAGATTCACAAATTCCATATGACAGGCTGCAGTTTTCAGACTGGCCTGTAGGGGGAAAACTCCCTACCGACAGCTGCAGCTCTGAATGTCAGAATCATGTGACTTAACTTCTACATCCTACTATGGTTTGCATTGACCACACTCACCACGGTTCTGTCGCCATGTTCGAGAAAAAAAGACTTGTTCTTGTGTTGTTTGTAACTGTTAGAAGACATTGTAAATAAAGCTTTGTTCTCACGGTGGAGGAGTAACAACTTCGGATAGATCTTCTTTCATAAAGCTTGTGTTGTTATTTGTCCTCATCTACTGACGGATTCATTCTCAGGACATCCCCGAGGCTCCAGAGAGGTTGATGACAGACACCATCAACGAGACCATCCTGCTCTGCCGTTTCCCCGCTGAGATCAAATCCTTCTACATGCAGCGCTGTCCGGAGGACAGACGCCTCACCGAGTCGGTACGAACCTCAAACAAAAATCTGAGTTAGAGCATGGATCCAGGAGCTCTATCAGGGTGGTGTTTGGTTCTTTCCTGTCAGAGGCAACAGAATGAACTATATGGATAGTGTTAAGAATGTAGTTTAGATTCTAACACCATGCACTGATGCTGCATAAATCAAACAGGTGCATCATGTTAGGTATTCACTGAAGGTGCCAGATCAGAGTGGTTTCTCATGTTCTCACCTTTTTCACTCACACTTGACATCGCACACGACTTGTTGACATCACGCTGCTGTGGTTCAGACTCTTCATGACAGTGGAAACCAGTGAACAAACCAGTGGAACATATTTGTTGTTGAAATGAAAGGAAACGTCCGTTGTCTGGCTGTGCTGCAGGTCGACGTTTTGATGCCAAATGTCGGTGAGATTGTCGGCGGATCGATGCGTATCTGGGACGCCGAGGAGCTGCTGGAGGGATACAAGAGGGAGGGGATTGACCCCACGCCCTACTACTGGTACACAGACCAGGTAACGGACAACCGAGGAAACGCTAAGCTTGTTTGTAGAAGATTTATAACCTGTGAACCTTTTTGTCAAGGGAGGGACTGCCTTCAGCAAATTGTGTTAACGTGTGCGTGTGTGTGTGTGTTTCAGAGGAAGTATGGAACATGTCCCCACGGTGGTTATGGGCTGGGTCTGGAGCGTTTCCTCACCTGGCTGCTGAACAGACACCACATCCGTGACGTCTGCTTGTACCCACGGTTCATCCAGCGCTGCAGACCCTGAATATAGACACACACACATGCCCTGGCATAGCATGTGGCAGCATGTTAAAAATTTCAATTAAATGACAGAATTCTGTGTGTTGTCCCTTCAACTGTTCCATTTATTGTGTGTCCTTGTTTGTTCCACGCTGAAACCTGAATCTGATCATTTCTGCTATGACTTTTGTCTTGTCAACACTGTAAAATGTCCCCAGGTCTTTGGCTCAGTAAGAATCATTTGAATGCAATGAAAAATTTTAAAAGTGCGTACTTATTTAGTTTAAGCTGATATTTGCAAATTATGAAGAATTATCAAAACAAATCATTCGGCTGTTTTTCAGTCACTGTACAGTAATTAAAATCTTTCTCACACAAAAAGGTTCTGGGGTCACGGTTGTGAGACGGTGTTAATAGTCTGACTGTTGGCCACTGTCTGCGGTGTCCAAAACAAACTGGATTCTGTGTTTATTATAGTTAAAAACATCTCAGTCCTGACACACACACACACACACACACACACACACCTTCCTCCAGCATTGCACTTACTGACCATTGTTGTGACTGTTGGTGGATTGATAATTATACTGTCTCTGGTTGCTTTATATTCTAATCACAAAAACAGCAGCTCCATATTTGTGCACAGTTTTTGGAAGTTGGAACCATTTCCTCCTAAAAGAACAACTGTGGGGTCTTTGTGATTAGTGGTTCTACTTCTCATCACGTCTGCCTGCTCTGCCTCTTCTTTTCAAAATACACAGTGTATAACTGTACTGGTCATAAATAAATGGGATTAAAACATATCTGAGTTTTTTTTTCAGGTCCTCATTTTTGGGTTTTGCTCCAGAACCCCAAAATACTGTATATCGCTCCCAGCTGAGAGGTTTAGTGAGGGATCAACTGGAATTCTGCACTAAACGTTAAAAACATGTAAAAGATTCTTAATATATTTTATGACAATAGAGTGAAATGAAATAGATGAAAGGTTGAGTTTCATTCGATAGAAATGAAGTCTGGCAGCAGCATGTATGAAATACATTCACATTCACCTTCAGTATCCACTTCTTCCTCCATTGCGGGTTGCTGGAGCCTATCCCAGTGGACTTGGGGTGTGGAGCAGGGTACACGATGCCAGTGCACCGCAGAAGTAAGAAATAAAGTTAAGGAAAAATGTCTTAAATATGGTCACCTAATGGGCCTACAAAAGTGTGGGGCATATGCAATTTTTGCAGACAGACTGGTGTTAATGGAGTCAGGAGCAACACTCTGGTACGCTGAGTATTCAAACACGTCTCAGTTGGTACCGAAGGGCCCAAAGAAAATCCTCCATGACACCCCCATGCTTTTAATGACATGAAAGGTGGGATGCTTTCATATCATTGACAACAGACTGACCCTAACATCTAAATGTTTAATCCAGTCACCTACTTCAGTATTTTACTGTGTAAATTACAGCCTCAATTTCCTGTTCTTAGCTGACATGCGTGTCAGCATATGACATGCTTGTTCAGGCTGAGGAAGAGTCCTTTTTGTAACATTTTTTAGTTTTGACATGAAAGGAGAAAAAAACAGACTTCAACAGGTCCAGCAATCTTACACATTTATAAATATATTTAAAATAAAACACCTTCTGTGACCTCACACACATCACTGGACGACTGTTTACCTACCAACCTATCAGGTAAACTGGTTTAATTCTCTTCATTCATTGAAAGTCCAGCATACAGACACACTTTTTTGTCTTTAGTACTTGCATGTCGGTCTATTGAGAAAATAGGTTTAAAGTTAGGCCAAATAACCCCCCCCCCCCAAGGTTTAGACCAGTTAGATGTAACTAACAAAGAACAATAAAAATCAAGATGACATAAAGAGTAGCTACATTCAGCTACATGAATTAAAAAAGAAACCATGCTAATAGCTGTGAGGACTTCTTTCTTTAACGTCTGTTGTAGTTTCTTATTGCTGTTTAAATGTTTAAACATCTCAGTTTCTGCTTCCTTGTTCCAGGAACAAGGAAGCGGCTTCAGACTACAGGTCGAGAAAAACTGGTTCCTTTCACCAGTGAAGCCCCACGCATTGGGGTCAGTTGGATTGTTAGACTTCAACTGTTCCGATTCTCTTTGTGTTAAAATGACGTCTGCTTTAGATTTAAACACCTGTTGGCAAAAAGAGATGTTACGCAAAAATGAGCACATCCAGCTGATGATGAAATCATTCTGTCTCAAAACTGGCTAAACATCAAAATGTACAATAAGTGAAGCCATTCACACTAGCAGATATAGTGAGATATTAATAACAATGATTATGCTGTAATATAAAGAGCAGTAGTTAGAATGTGATATTAACATCTGTAGCTATAATGTACTATTAACACGAGTGAGAAAGGACTATTCCCTCATAAATATGTAGGTGTTATATTTGATGATCACCTTCTAATGCTTTACTTTTAGTAGCTCGTGAAAAGACGTTGAAAATAGGTTTTCATTATATGGTGACAAACACATTCATCACAAACTCTGAAGCTCTTACTCCCTGGAAAGAGAGAGAGAAAGGGACCACTGCCATATTGTCATTCATGTGGAAGGATGTTCTTGATCTATTGAGCTATATTGTTCTAAAACATGGAGGGGATGATATAACTCAGCGATGATGTCACAAACTACATTTAAAGCTAGCATAAATTACTTTGCTGAAGGCCTGTTTGTCAATGTTTTGTATAAATCATGCAGCTCCTTCCTGAACCACAATAATTATAACTTGTGAGAAATACTGTAGAATTTGTGCATTTTGCAAATTATTTTTTTCTGTGTTTTTTTTTTTTGCTTTTTTGTTTTTTTGTTTTGTCTTTCCGGACAAGGAAACCCTAATTTCTTGGAGCTGCTGTCTGTTTTGATAAGTTACTCTATAAAAAAAAATTAAAACATAACTGAGGCTTCAAATAAGTAAAATTTAGAAGACGCAGTGTTTAGATGTCAGTTCCCGCTGATAACTATCTGTTCCAGACAAACACTGGCCCCTGGTGGTGTGGGCGTGGCCCAAGTACTACTTCAGCATGAGAGGGGGCGGAGATACAGCTGTAACTTTGACAAACGTAGTTGTGACGCCATAATGAAAACACCTCTCTGCAAAAAGCGTCATGAATAAGCAAGTTTAAAACCGGAAATGTACAATAATAGTCTCAAAAATAAAAGCCGACTATAATTTATGTTTCCATTGTATAGAAACATAACCTTGTTACTAAGGTGGATTACTACAGATAATCCGTTGTGTATTCAGTATTTGAATATACGTAAAATAGTAATGGTAAAAACAATTAAAAAAGGGATTCATTTCTGTATCGTACTTTGCTTCATTAAATGTCTTGTGCACACAGAAGCATAAATGCTTTTCACAATGAGCCTCATCTTCATGACTGAAACCAATTTCATGAATTCCTAAAACAGTAATTACACATGATTCACAGGAATGAGATATCTAAATGGAAATTAGTTTCTATATGAATTACTTTCTTGCGTCATCGCTGTCGTCCCTGCATCTACTTTTCGTCAGTCGTTTTACTCTTAATTTCCCAACCGGAAACGCTGACGTTAGGGTTGTGGAACTTGACAAGTCCGCCGGTGGCAGCTGAAGGAATCTGTCTGAGGTGTCGGACTGAACAACGAGTCTCTCACTGAGGAGAATTACTCGTGGACCCAGTCGGTAGGCGCACAGGGACTCAGCCTTCATCCCAGCGTGAAGAGAGGCTTCCATCGGCACAGTAACCACGACAAGCACCATGATGGCAGTCCTGGGTAGCGCTGGTCGCTTGATTCAATGTAAGTGTTAAAATGTGTAGCTAAGTTAGCCTGGAGAAATCTGTTAATAGACACATTTAAGTTTGAGAATGACAGTTTTCAGAGTAAACGCTGCTACTCCGTGTCTCTGATACAATTTCAGTGCAGTTTCAAGCGATGGAGTGGCGTTTTTTTGCTATTAAAGCCACGTTAAGTCCGCAGCACGCCGCTGACATTGGTATAATTTCGTAATTGGAGGTGAAGGCGGCGGGGATGCGGAAGCAGCGTTTCCTGTTGAGATTTTCACAATATAAGTCGTGATGTTTGGTACGAAAATACGTTTATGCTTAGTGTTTTTTGCACCAGACTCTCCTAGTGCTTCTTTGAACAATAAATATCGTGATCCGTACCCATGTTGGCTATGGGATGAAAATTACACCCCAATATTTGCTTAAAGGTGACAATTAAAATGACTTTATTTTTAGAAGCAAATTGTCGTACTTCCGTATGTAGCTTGTTGCGATCTGTCAAGTGTATTGACGCAGCTTGACAATGCTGTAGGTTACTGTTTAATGTTAATGTTACATAAAGGACTTATCCCGTACTTACGCTGCATTTAGTAACTAAAAAGGGCCACGCTCACACATTTAACCTTTTAATCCATGCTAGAAGTTAGAAATAACTAGCTTTAAACGTCCACGTTCAAGAGTTACACAATTACTACCTAGTGAACTTGCATAATCACTGAAGCAGGCCCGCTAGTGGCGGTGTGAGGGACTGCAGCCCGGGTTAGGAAAATAAAGGCTCGTCAGCTTTATTTCTAATACACTACAAAGTGTACAGGGTCATAATTAATATAGATGTTAAATTTTGGTGGGTATTAAAAACGATCCTTAATAAAAATCAAATTCATGATTTTTATTAAGGTGCTTCTGCATCTTTTCCAAAGATAAAGGTGCACCTTTGGAAAAATAAGTTTAAGGTTTGGACATTCAATATAAATCCTTTGGGTCCCATGAAAGATAAAGATAAATTATGATGGTGTATCTGAGAATTTATTTGTTTTGTCAATGCTAATAAAGTCACATTTACGTTGGTTGTCAAGAGGCTTTTAATAAAATGGGTGTTTAACTTTCACCTTACCGCCAAATGATGTGACTCATAAAAATGATTAATTGTATAATTTTTGTATTCTTTTAATTTTTTTTCTGCTAATTGGAACAACTGAGAACCTATTTTGTTACATTCAGGTAGTTTTGGAGTCAGGCAATGTTTTAATTTGAAATCCTGGTTAACAGTATTTTCCTGCATGATGAAGACATTTTCTTTACAGAGGAACTGTCTATTTCTTTTGTTTAGTCGCTCGATGCAGCGTCAGTCTGAGTCTAAGGAGTCGCTCCACTGCTGCAGCTTTAGCCCAGACCTTGTCTCCAGAAACACAGGAGAACAGGTAACACACACACACAAACACCAGCTGTCAGTGACTGAGAGTCGTTTGACGACACTGAAAGAAGCAGCAAATTTGAGGAGATGCAGCTGATCGTAAATCAACTGTTTAAACCTGTTATTGATAATTAAACGTTCAGTCAAAAACAGTTTGTTTTTTTAAGTCAGACCAAACTGAGTTCTGGCAGAGAGACGAGGTCATGTAGCAGAACGGTTAGTTTGTCCTCTGTAAAACCTTTTGGCGTTAAACTGTAAATGAAATAGGATCCCTGTTGGCCGTCTGGGGGTTCATTCTTTTCACTCAGGTCTATTTCATTCCTGTCCTCGTGCGGCGCTGGGGAGACGCCTCACAATCTTTATGAATGAGACAACAGATTTTTTTGAAGGGTATTCAAAGCTGATGAGTGCAATGAGACCAAGTGCAAACAATTTCCGTCCATCGCAGAGGGGACATTTCTTTTTGTTGACTTTGTGCTGTATGAAATTCGTCTTTGTCTCATTTGTTGACCAGCAAACAGAAAAATGTCTGCAAACCCAAACTAAACTACACGCTAATGAGCCACTGAAAAGAAAACTTGATCCTCTCAGAAGGTATCCGTGGAGACAGTTTGAGTGAGCGCAACAATTTTCACGTCATTCTGTTACCTGGCATTTCGATTCAGAATCAGATGTGTTCAAACATTAAAATGAGTTTGTTTTCGTTGGTGAAAGCATTATTTCTGATGTTCCAGATTCCCCACCAAACGCTTTAATGGTTTGTTTTACAGTAATTTGTTGTTTTGATGGACAGACATCGCCATCTCGTTGAATAAACATCTAGTTGAAGCCAAAACTTTATAGCGGTGTGTGTTTCAGTACACTTACTGAGGACATTGGGTTAGCGGCTGATGCTAACATTAGCTTGTAAAGGTCAGAGGGCGGCTCAGCGTCAGTGGCGGGAGCTCAAGTCACTCCTTGACTTCAGATGATGACAAACTAAGAGCGTCGGGAAAAAAGTGAAAAAATGAAACGAACTGTAACCGCTTTGGTTTCATGAACGAGACGACAGTGAGGCGACGGCTGTGAAATGTGTTCATTTACAAGATAACTAGATTAGCTAGTAGTAAATGAATGGTTTACCGTCAGATTAATTACCCAACTTTAAAAATGTTCTTTAAATATGAAGAATAATTTTTTTTCATTGTTTCTTTGACTTCAATCTATTTTATAATTTAAAAATTTCTTTATAATAGTACTGCAAATCACAACACAACGTTGTAACGCACTAGGAATCAGCTGATTCTTGTTTGCAAAAGCTGTGTGTGTGTGTGTGTGTGTACTGACAGTACGTCATTACAAGGAGTCGAGGGACTGTCGGTTCCGAACGACTCGATGTTAATCTCTTGTACCTTCAGGAAACCGAAGACGGGTATCTTGATGCTGAACATGGGCGGACCTGAGAAACTAGAAGACGTTCACGACTTCCTGCTGCGTCTCTTCATGGACACGGACCTGATGAAGCTCCCTGTGCAGAAGTAAGCACTCCGGACACACCTTTAGATGCAGTTATCTGTTTTTCAAAATGTGTTCTCTAAAGGCCGTCATTACCAAACAGTTGACAGTATATTAATAATTGTCAGTAGTCTGGTTTAGTCTACAATAGGTTTGCAAGATTACAGCAAGAAGTGGCCAAAGGAAAAAAACTGTAGATTTTGGGGATTATTGGATTCTTCCTTTAGACCTTTTCTGAAGAGACACTTCACTATTTTGGGAAAAAGAAAAGAAGACAAGGTCGAAGTGATCAGACCGAAATGACACAATGACATCGTCTTTAGAACTGCCACACATTACTGTCAGATCTGAACCCAGATCTGGTGATCCAGAATGTTTGGCTTCATAGGGTAGAGGAAAGTCACCAATTATTTCTAACTAACTTATAACAATGGTACAAACTGAAGTAAAATCAGAAACGGAACTGGTTGTTTGGTCACGATGTTCTGTAAATCAACAAAGTAGTTCTTAGGGTAAACTTTATGTCACCATCTCTGACTGGACTGGAACTTGAAACTTTGGAGCAACAGCGAACTTCTTTTGGTCTTGGTGCTTCTTCTCTAATGTCGTCTGGTGCTGGACGTGTGACCTAACCCGTCTGCCTCTCTGCAGTAAGCTCGGCCCTTTCATCGCTAAGCGTCGCACCCCAAAGATCCAGGAGCAGTACAGTAAGATCGGAGGGGGCTCGCCCATCAAACACTGGACCTCCATGCAGGGGGAAGGCATGGTCAAGCTGCTGGATGAGATGAGCCCAGAGACAGGTGGGCAGGGGAGGCATGGCGACATGTTAGCAGGACATGTAACAGTACTGGCTTGTTAGCGGTGGAGTGTGTGTGAAGGGTAGATAGGAACACAGGGAAGGCGTGTCTCTTCACGCTGCACACACCTCTCTGATAACAAGCACTCGTCTGAAAACTGATAATTTTCAGCGGGAGAGAAACCCGATTCAGTTCCAAAAACCATCTTCAACAACATTCTCCAACACTTTTCCCCTCGTGTCACTGAATGGATCAATCATCTGTTACAGTCACAATGTAAATACCAGACTAATTAAAGTCTTTATTCTGTCTTTATCTTCCTCTCTCTTCAGCTCCTCACAAGTTCTACATCGGCTTCCGGTACGTTCACCCGCTGACGGAGTACGCCATCGAGGAGATGGAGAAGGATGGAGTGGAGCGAGCTGTGGCCTTCACGCAGTACCCTCAGTACAGCTGCTCCACCACTGGTGAGCAGACGCGCAAACACAACATGATGTAGAAGAGACGACCTGTCCAAACATCAAATTTAATTTACCGGAGAAAAACTTCAGGAAAATTCAAAGGTTCTGTCATCAGGAGCTATTTTGATGCACCAGCTTTTTGTGGCTTCCTACGTCATTAGCTACAGTCATGTGCATAGCAACAGAGCACATGTTGTTGGTTCCACTCTCTATAGGGAGCAGTAGAGCCTGTTCACACTTTGCATGAAATAAACGGCACGGTTCAGATATATCATTGCAGTACAGAACTGATCACTCAGTCAGCTGATTAGAACGATGCTGATCGATCAGCTTCATTTAGATCTCAACCTTCTGAACTAGAGAGTATTTTAGCTTTTCTGCGTCTGCCTCTTTAATGTAAATACATAAGACATGAAGATAAAAGCCTATCTTTATATTCCAGAATATACAGAATAAAGACGCAGATCAGAATTTTTTTTTTTTTCACTTAACATTGTGAGATTTCTCGTTTCTATGAAATAAAGATGAACTAGCAGACAGAGCTTTAGTAAACAGGTTGAACAGAAGGAGGAATGTATTATATATTTTGGAGTGATTTTCTGAATGAATTGAGTGAATTTATGTTGCGAGGTAAAGCTTTCTTCCCCTGACTTTATATTTCAACTACACAACAGATTTTTTGGAAATAAGAAGGAAATGTTGAAGTTTGCAGTAGATTCACCCAAAGGGGGTGGATCATTTTCTTTCAGCTGCCTTTAGCGTTGCAAGATGAAGGCCCCGTCCTGTTGGTGTTTATGTTCAGACAGAACATCTGCTCTGCTGAGGGACTTTGCCGTTTAGACTGCCGTCTTTGTTTGCTGGGCATGAAACTGACAACCACATCCATCAGACACTGACAGAGACATCTGTGCTGCGTAGAAGATCCAACGTTTGGAAAAAAAATTGGGTGTCAAGAGGAAACGTCTGACCTTTAAAATACATAGAGTGGAGCAGATGTGTGTGTT
The DNA here is from genome assembly GCF_040054535.1 of Antennarius striatus. Lineage (NCBI taxonomy): Eukaryota > Metazoa > Chordata > Actinopteri > Lophiiformes > Antennariidae > Antennarius > Antennarius striatus. Next base: position 4,249,268 of record NC_090790.1, on the reverse strand, counting down.
TTCATGTGCACGGTGTAAAAAGCACAAGCGCCTTTGGAGGATAAAACACGAAATGAGGAGATGTTTGAAAAGTGACAAAAGTTCAAATTCACAACGGGGTATGTTTGTTTCAAACGCCTCTGAGATCGTCGTGGCCAAAATGACGCGATGACTTCACCTCTGCTCCTCAGCGACAACGCCTGACCGTGGCTGTCGGTCTGATGGGAGCAAATACTCAGAATGTTCATGAAATTTTTTTTTTGACTTCTTGCAAACAGGCAGCAGCCTGAACGCCATCTACCGTTACTACAGCAACAGAGGCGAAAGACCAAAAATGGGCTGGAGTGTCATCGACCGCTGGCCCACACATCCTTTGCTCGTAGAGGTTAGACACAACACACACACACACACGCACGCACACACACACATACACACACACCAGTTAGCCACTATCTTTGCTCAGAGAGAACCAAGAGCATTTTTTTGCAGAATCAACTGATGATGCAGCAGGTTGTCATAGCAACTAATGAGCTGAACGCTGCCATGGTTGGTCATCATAGCAACTAAGGAGAGTGTGGTTTTAGATCTTTTTTACATTGTGTGTGTGTGTGTGTGCGTGTTTCCAGTGTTTTGCAGAGCATGTCAATAATGAGCTGCTGAAGTTTCCAGAGGAGAAGAGAGATGACGTCGTCATTTTGTTCTCGGCCCACTCCCTACCGATGGCTGTAAGTACCATAATGGGCTAGTACTGACTCTACTGGTATTACTATGTAGTTTTATTACTGCTAACACACTGCTGCTTCTCCTGATACTCTGAGCAGCAGCTTCCTCAGTTTCAGTCAGTTCGTGTGAATCAAACCCTGTGTGACTCATGAGGTGAGGAACGGTCCTCCTGCCTCAGCGGATCCGTTAGCCTTCAGCGCCGCTATTACAACCGGCGCTGCAGGTTAGCCTCCTGCAGTGCCGGTTGTAATACGTACGCTAACGCTAACGCTAATGGTACTACTGCTGTGAACTGTGTACAGGTTGTAAACAGAGGCGACCCATATCCTCAGGAAGTGGGGGCCACAGTCCAGAGAGTCATGGAGAGACTGGGACATTGCAATCCCTACAGACTGGTGTGGCAGTCCAGAGTGAGTGTACACACACATACACACACACACACCCACACAAAACAGAAAAACAATGAACAGAAGCTCACCTTCACATTACCATGTTGTTCTCACTCTGGTAACTAGATGTGTTGGTTAGAACCTCTAACTAGGAACCATTACTGATCGTACGTTATCTGTCAAACAGCAAACCATCTGTTTTATACCAGATGATTTCCAGCTTTACTTTACTCAGAGCAAATTTTTAAAGCCTAGCTCTTCTTTACTTGTCCTTCTAGTCATGCCGTAACTCACTGCAGGTGAGCTGAATCTTCTTCTGCAGGTGTTTCCACAGTTCTGCTGCCGGTGTTTACTTTTATTTTATTGTTTTAACAAAGTTATGTATAAGTTTGCGTACCCCCGACAATTCAAACCCCTAGAAAGGTGGTTGTTATCTTAGTTCGTCAGTGAACCTAAAAAAGAGTACTCCGACCTTCATAATAATGACAAACAGAACTCTGAGAGTTTCTGCTCCAATCTGACCTCAGTCACCAGATCTGATGATGAGTGGTGGATCTTACGGGGGAGTGTTGTTGATATTATCCAGGACTTTGGAATCCCTGATCTTGTAATCTCCCCTATCCCATGATGGTAAAAAGTCCTGTAACAAAACTGTGCATCCAGATGAAGGTCCTGATCACCACCAAAATGTAACAGAAACTAACAACCAACCAGTGGCTGCAAGCACATAATCTGTTGGGTGGAGTTATGGTCACCACTAGGCGGCGCCACTTGTCTGTTTAATACAGCAGCCTCATTTTGAGGAGGAAGGCTCAAGAGTTCCCAGAATTCACAGTCTGTATGAATGATGCCCGCCGCCATCCAGCTGGTCATGACAGAACTGGACTGTGAAACATCGGCAACTTTTTTATGGGTCAGAAAATAAAGTGGTTGTGGAAACTGTCCTACTGGTTCAATCATCACGGTATGTAGGTCCGTCACTTTCTATACCGGGTTTAAATATCGATCCACACACAGGGAGGAACTGAAAAAAGTCACACAGACTTATGCAGGCAGTTTGAAAGAATTTACCTGTTGATCCAGCAGATGGCGCTGTTACATTTAGAATCAACATTGTGATAGTTTTATGGGGTGGCTCAGTCAAGTAGGATGTTTTTTCTTGGACCACAGCGCGCGGTAGGATCTGGAGTTATTACATCCACAAAATCATGGTTCCTCCATTAATGTGAATTAAATATGGTGGAGTCTGATGACTGACGTCACGTCCTGTTCTCGCTCCACAGGTGGGGCCCATGCCTTGGCTCGGCCCCCAGACGGACGAGGTGATTAAAGGGCTTTGTGAACGAGGGAAGAAGAACATCTTGCTGGTGCCCATAGCCTTCACATCCGACCACATAGAGACTTTACACGAGCTTGATATCGAGTATGGACAGGTCCTGGGGGAGGAGGTAAGGCAGAAGCCCCAGTTTCAAAGTAAGGAGATGAGGAGTATAGGATTAAATGTTCCAAATCAGTACAGATCAACATTCTTTGTGTCAGGATCAACAATCTACTTAAATCGACTTCATATATGGAGTCATGAAGTCAGGTGTGTTTGTGTGTGTGTGTGTGTGTGTGTGTGTGTGTGTGTGTGTGTGTGTGTGTGTGTGTGTGAGACGTGTCAGCTGCAGCTCAGCGTCCTGTGGTGTCACGTGAAGGCACCGAGTGACCACCAATCAATGTGACTGGTGCCACAAAGACACACACACACACACACACACACACACACACACACACAAACACACACACACACACACACACACACACACACACACACACACACACACACACACACACACACACACACAGTATGTCCACAAACAGAAGAGATTCTCTTCACAAACCTGCCCATAATGAAGAAATTAACCCTCACTCTTCCTCTTCTTTATGTTTGATGGTTTTTGCATGAGCTATCATGTGTATACATGTTCTATGTTTACATGTTCTGTGTTTACATGTGGTGTGTTTACATGTGGTGTGTTTACATGTGGTGTGTCGCGTCTGGTGGTTTAAATGTGTGTAACAGCTTTTCCTGTGTTTTTCTCCAGTGTGGAGTGGAGAACATCAGGAGGGCGGAGTCGTTAAACGGGAACCCTCTATTTATGAAGGTAAAGAGATCTATGAAACATGTTTCTAAAGGAGGAAGACTACATTTAAATAAATTTAATAAAGCAACTTTCAGTATAAAGAGAGACAAAGATAAAGGGGCCAAAAACAAGTTTGAACGAGCAAATAATGAGGAACACGTGTGAGACGGAGGGAAGCAAAGTAGAAACCAGGAGAGGCTCTGAAGGCAGGAGCAGCTCTAACAATAGAAGAGATGGAAACAGAAGGTTCTGTGAATTAAGTGAACTCCAGGCAGGAGGTGGTCAATAAATGGATTCCTTCCTTCTCTCCTTGGTTCCTTTCTCGTCTCTTTCCCATCCTACCTTCCTCCTTCCCTTCATCCCTTTATCCCTTTTCCCTGCAACCTTTCTCACAACAGGCAGCTCCTCCAGTTGTAACAGCTCTGTGTGTGTGTGTGTCTGTGTGTGTGTGTGTGTGTGCGCACGCATGCATGTCTGTCTGTACATGTGTGTGTGTGTGTGTGTGTGCGTGTGTAGGGTTTATTAAAGGAAGGGGGCAGATCAATGGGAACCTTTAGAGCTGACTACAGTAGAACTGAACCGCCCGGCTGGCTGGCTGGTCAAACCCGCCGCGCTCTGAGACCCCTCACCAAGTGTGTGTGTGCACATGTGTGTGTGTGTGTGTGAGAGAGAGAGAGAGTGGGACTGTTTAAATCAATATCTAGAGGATGATTAGTTGGTAGTTATTGAAGGATGGTTTCCGTGGTATAGTTTTAGTTTCTCAGTGAGCTGCGTCAGTCTGCTGCCGTCTGTGAGCAGCAGCCGCTGGAAAAATCAATCCTCAGACTCATCTGGTGTTTGTGTTTGTAAATGTTCTTAATCAAGTTTATAACTTGCAAAGATCAGAATATCTAAATGACGGATGACACGTTAATTCACTCATTTTTTAAATACGTTTTCCTCTCTTTTGTGGAGGCCAACATTAAATTTTTTCAAAATAACACATGAAATTTATAAATATGTCACTTTAATATTTAAAGAAGCAGTCAGATTAAATGTATGATCAGAACAAATACAGGACTATTGAATGGAGGCCCGGTCAGACCTGTAGTATGTTCACCAACGTTACCAGGTAAATGTTAACAAATAAATTTCAAGCAGAATTGAAGTCATTTGTTTCAGTTCAAACTTTTTCAGTCATAGAGAATAAAAGCTCCTTACCTGCAGCTCTGCTCGTTTCAAGTTTATTTCCTCGGTGGGAGATGTGTTTGAGTCCATCTCCACTGCGTAGCATCTCTTCTGCTCTTCTCCACTAGCCTGGTTTGGTTTCCCACTGTGTAAAATGTACCGGGTGCTTTACTTATTTTAGTACCACCTCCTTAACAGGGAATAAAAGATCAGGAAACGTTACAGACCACTGATTGGTCGATGCCCGTCACGTAAACCCAAACCCTCATAGATTGAGTTGGGCGTAAGTTCGTTCCTTTGATGGTGGTTTGTTCTGTCCAGGCTCTGGCCGATCTGGTCCACTCCCACCTGAAGTCCAACCAGCCCTGTTCTCGCCAGCTGACCCTCCGCTGCCCGCTGTGCACCAACCCCACCTGTGGAGAGACCAAGGCCTTCTTCGCCAGCCAGACACTCTCATAGAAACACACACACACACACACACACACACACACACACACACACACACACACACACACTGGTGCCCTTCATGCAGCAAAGCTATCTGTGATGAAACTTAAGGCCTTCTTTAATAAGACTGGTGCACACACACACACACACACAGACGCACACACAGACGCACACACCGTATTCTCCAACAAGAGTGTGAGTCATTCAGAGGACATCACACAAAGAAATGACCAAATGGTTTCTGTAAACACACTGATGTTAGTTTTGTTGTGCCTGAATGTCAGACTTCAATAAAAAAACAAAAGCAGAAAAATTGGTCATAAATAAAAAAATTCCAAATGAATTGAAAAGTCACAAAAACAACTTATTCAATTTACTTTTTAAACAAAAGGGAAATTGAGAATTTGGGATTATTTATTTATTTACACATTGAAATGGATATCAACAGATGTATGAGCTAAAATTGTCGAAATAGTTTTCGATAAAACACATTGCTGGCACACTCTGCAATTAACGTCAGATATCTGGATGTTTTTCCCGATCAGGAAGTGCCTCTGGCACGCCACAGTGAATAAAAGAAACAGCCAGTGTGAGGATTTATGGATTCCGTTTGGTCAGAGTCTGTGCAGTTACAGAACTGATGCTACAGAAGCGGCTGCTTACATCACTAATGATCGACAGAAGAAACCAGCCTTGCACTATTTTGTTTTTAATTTAATTTTTTTTTTGCATCTCAGCTTCCATTCTTGCATTTCTTTCACTCAGCCCTCACAGAACTCCCAGAGCCCCCTTTTTCCTCTTCTTGGTGGTGCTAAGAGACTAGCAGTCAGCCAATGTCGACTGACACCACTGACCTCGGGTCGACTCTGTCTCTCCTTTCTCGCCTGTGGCTCTTTCGCCATAAACCAACCTGGCTGTATTCCCTGCAATGTGATTGGAGGAGGTTGGTGCTTCTCAAAACCCTCTTGCCTCATACGTGAACACCTGTGAGCCTGCTGGGGTCAAGACAGCAAGTTTTAAAGAGAAGAAAACGGTGGTTGGTTAAGAGTTAATCATGAAAATGATTGTATTAATCCTGCATCTGTTCTGTCGGTGCTGTGCAGAATAACGTAGACCTTAAGCAGACGTTGCACCATGAACACTATCAACCAGGGTTGCAGTGACAGTTCTCTAGTCAAGAAAAGAACAACAAATTCTGGGGGTCACAACCTCTCAGGGTGTCGCGAAACAAATTGGGGATTTTGTGAGATGATTTACAATCTAGGATAAACATGTTTTACAGATTCCTTAAGGTGTTTAATATTCTGTCGTATCTTTTCTTTTCCTGCTGTATTTTTTTCATCATTTTGATTCTCTAATTCCAACGAGTCAGAAACTGAAGTAATGAATCTGTCTTCTCTGTGAAGGTGCAGGAGTGATCTGGTTGTTTCACGTTAAAAAAAAAAAGCAAGGTTGGTTGAAGAGAAGCAGGTTCATTAAACCTTGTGTTTGTGCTACTAGCATATTAACTTTATGAAGCTTAGTTTCCTCCCCAACCACTGAAAAATACCACTTAAATCACAGTTTAAAAGAAAGCTGTAAATCCTGGAATTTCTACAGAAATTGAATCATTCAGTAATTTATCCTGGATTGGGCAAAAACATGCATACAGACTGAACTGTTTTAATGTGACCTACGTTTTTACGTTTACGTCATGTCACTTCCTTGAAGGCGTGGTTAGGGGGAAAAAAAAGTTACGTTTGAAGAATTCCTCCGAGAACGTAAATGAGCATTAAACCACGATAAAGCTGGAACTGTCTTTCGGTAGTGGGATGAGTCTGTGTCATAAAGAAGAATACTGTGTTGAGAAGTAGCATAGATGTTGAGAGTTGTGTCAGTTGATTTTAGGAGCAGTTCCATTTAAATGTCCTTAGACTTTGACGTTTGTCTGCTGAAACCATGCCGTTTTTCCGCTCATGCCTCGCTGATTATACTTCAGTATATTAATGTGAGAAACCTCATGAAACTATGAATCTGTAGAATTAGATATTTCTTAACTTCATTTTATCGTCAGGCGCTGCAGTTCCAAGACAGATCCAGAAGGCTCCAGCTTTGTTGTGAGCTGCTGTCAGCCTGACACGGATGAGACTTCCTAATAATTTGCATCTGTCAAATTAGAAACTTTTCCTATCCTGTTATACCATAATAATGTGCCTTTTTTTTTTCTTTTTTTTTTACACTGGCTGACTACAAATACTGGATTTTGTGCTTTATGATTTGTCGATTTCATGTGTGCTTAACTAAAAATGCTGGCAGGAAAAACTCTGACGTCTAACATACATGTGCCTGCTGTGATCTGGGTCAACCAGAGGTGGTCTTTATTTGAAATACATTCAAACTGCATAGGCTAGTTAGTGATCTAATATGCTAACAGCGAGCTAACCTGATAGTGGGTGTTCTTGTGACTGGGTTTGTGACTTTTTGTAAATTGTGATGGGCTGCATGACAAAAACAGTAACTCCCATTTGGTTACAGGAATTTTCAACTCAATTCCACCTAATTAGTTAAAAAAAGATTTGTAACATGAAAGATTTGGCTCATATATGCAACCTGCATGCTTTGAGGACATAATTCATAGAACAACTATTTTACCAGCTTGCTTCATGTAGCCAAACATAACATGTACCGTTGTGCCCATGCAGTAGTTAGCTAAAGGTTGAATGCCAATTTTGCTAATGGAGATAAAAAAACAAAATAGTTTAATGATACCTCAGTATGTTACTCTTTTAAAAAAGTGTAAACTCCGGTTAATGCTAACAGTGGTTGCGTTCATTGCACAGTTGGTTTAGTTTCTGCTGTGTATCAAATAGGAATTTTACCCACACTTACATTTCAGACAGACATCATCAGTTCTCTTCCATTTTTAAAGATCTACCAAAACTCAGGAACTGTCATTCATTTGTGTCACAGCCTGCGCGTGTGAAAATAAGTTCAATGATGACATTAAGTGTATTTGTTATTTGAGATCTGTGACAGTGACACAAAAGAAAAAGCCGTCGCTTCAATGCGATCATCGTGGAGACAAATAAGATTGATAGTATGTGCAGAAATGGCCAAAAGTTAACGTCACAGCAGGAGGGCATGTTAATATCTACAACAGTTTTTTATTTTGTCTGCCAGCATGTTTTCTGATTTATTTTGATTTATACTTGTCCATTTGACAACCGTTTGTAAGAATTTGTGTGTGTGTTGAAATGACATTGCGCAGTGTTTGCGTTTGTACATAAGATGCTACGTTTTGTTGCTGCTCCAGCATAATTTCTTTACTATTTGGAGGTTTGTTTTTTAATTTATTTGTGTCTCCACTTTTTAAAACTTCTTGAATATTTTGGAGACGATGCGATTTCTCTTCATTACGAGTCTTCCTTCAAAATAAAATAACTTGCAGTTGCTGTAACGTGGAGTATTTCTGTGGTTTATTGAATGAATGACAAAAACAACTGTCACCACACCCTCCTCCTGACATCTCTCTCTTTTTCTGCCTCACCCATTTCCTCCTTACATCTCAGTGGTTTCCCAATCTTTACCCCCCCCCCCTATCTTTTTTCTCCCCCATCAGTCACCCTTTTCTCCATCTTGGCCAGTCTTTCTTTTCCTTTCGTCTCACCCTTCTCCCCTTTTCTCCATGCTCACCCCAGTTTTGCCTCCTTTTCCAATCTTTTTCTCATCTCCCAGCTCTTTGCTCCCCCTCTCCTCCACACCTTACCATTCATCCCCATCTGCTTCTCTCCCCCTCTGCCTCCCCCCCATCTTTTTTTCCCAGCCGTCCCCTGCGGTGTTGCAATCACCTCTGCTGCTGTTGATTAAGCTGAGAGAGATTGGCTGTCCACGACCCAATAACCCCTGAGGGCGCCGGCCTCGGCGCCTCCTCCCCTTTCTGTCCCCCTCCTCCACAAGCCTGCATCTGAATCAGCTACCAGCTCTCCTTTCATTTTCCTCTTTTCTCCTCCTCACCTTGTCTGTTCTCCTGTCCATCTTCCTGACCTCCTTTCCTCTGTTCATCTCCCCTCTTCTCTCCCTTGTGTTTTCTCCTCTTCCAAAACACTCCATCTTTTACCTCCTTTGTCTCCTTCACTTCTCACCCTATTCACTCCTCTTTGACACCTCTTCACATCTCCTGTCTAACTCTTCCTATCTCCTCCATTTCTGCCTTTGCTTCCTCTTCTCTCTCAATTCCTCTAACCTCTTCATCTCTCTTCCTCTGCTGACATTCTGTCATTTCTTTCTATCCATCTCAGTCTCCCCTTAAATATTTTTTCTCACACCTTTAAGTGTTGATTATTGAAGGTTTGTAATATAAAAATGTCGGGATCTTCCATCATAAGGAATGAGAAGTGTTCCGACATCCTTCCATGGAATGTGTTCTGATCACACAGGATCACATTCTGGTTTATATAATTTAGCAGCTATTGCTAACTTTTAGTTCTGGATCTCAGAGCAGAAGTGACACCAGCCTTCAATCTGGAGAAAAAGAACCCAACGGGGTTTGACACGAGGACATCTGGTGGTTCTGTCACCCCTTCATTCCTTTCTCTAATCTCTACTACCTGACTTTCTCTCCTCTCCTGTCCCTTCATATTCTCACCATCCTCTTCTCTATCCTTCTGTTTTCTCTCGACTGATCTCAGTTGCTCTTCTCTCCATTCTTTTTTTTTTGTTTCTATTAAACATCCAAAGTGTTTGCTTTAAATCTCAAATCTTTCCTTTTGACTGTTCTTTTTGTTGACCCATAAACTCAGAGGGGGAAGGGCCACTAAGGACGAAAGGTGTGTGTGGTGTGTGTGTGTTCACATGTGTGCGCGCCTGTATTGTGGTGACTTCAGGCTGCTAGTAATTGAAAAGCTGGGACACCACCGACTGTAACCCCTCTGACCTCCTATTGAGAGAACGACCATTGATTTCTACAGAGTTAGAGCGAAGGAGTGGGGAGTAAAGTAAAATAGAAATTTTTAAAATAAATTTGTCAGAAAAACAGAAGAGGAGGATGAAGGAAAGAGGACAGGAATGAATATGAGAGGGTTAAAAACTAAAATGAAACAATAGATAGAAGGAAATGGAAGGAAAGGAAGGTGAAGGTGATGGGAATGAAAAGAGAGTCATTAAAAAATAAATGGAAAAATACCCGGACGAGAGATGTTAGATGAGGATAAAGTTACATTTTAGAAAAAAAAATAATGGCTCTACTCATTTTTCCAGATCTACTCCCAATTCCACAATGCAGAGAAAGCAGTTCATAGATTTAATACGAAAAAGGCAGAAACAAGACAATCCTAATGTATAGCTTCATTAAGGATCTTAATTATTATGGCCGAGATGAACCATCTCCTTTTGGGATTGAGAATGATTGAGAATATAAATCTTTGGAGAAAAAGCAAAGAGCTCAGACGTTAAAGCTGGAACTTGAGATCACACAGGAGATCCGTGGCATCAAAATGACATGAGGAAGAGGATGAGGAAGACTACATGACAGTGTGATAGTGGCATGTATGCGGGTGATGAGGGGGCGTACAGGGCATTGGTGTCTGACTTCGTGGAGTGGTGCCAACAGAACCAGCTCCAGCTCAATGGCTCCAAGACCAAGGAGATGGTGCTGGATTTCCTCCACAGAGAGGCTGAGGTCCTCCTTCATGCCCCGTGCCATCAGGGGGTACGATGACTCTCTCAGGAGGAGCGGGGGGGGGGGGTGGGGTGGTGGTGGTGGTGGTGGTGAGGTCAGCACACATTTAAATGGATTTGGATTTAATTTGATACATTTTATATTTTAATTGTATACTGTTTATATTTTAATTTTTTTAGTATATGTACTGTTAATGCTACACGTGTCTGTTAGTGTAGTGTATGTCTTGTTTTTGTTTTCTCCTGGTGTTTGGCTGGGCAGTGGATATGTGCAATTTCCTCCGGGATTATTAAAGTATCTATCTATCTATCTATCTATCTATCTATCTATCTATCTATCTATCTATCTATCTATCTATCTATCTATCTATCTATCTATCTATCTATCTATCTATCTATCTATCTATCTATCTATCTATCTATCTATCTATCTACATAGAGACACAGGTTAATATGAACCATCACAGAAGAGATGTAGACAAACAGGAGAATAAACCTTGAAAACTAGACTATACATAAAGTTAATCCAAGCCGTTACTGATGTCCACTGTGACGACCGGTTCCATGGTAACCAGTGTGATCGTAATAATAATAGTAAAGAAAGAATGCTGGAGCAGCAACAAAACGTAGCATCTTATGTACAAACGCAACAGAACATCTACAAATATTGAAAAAGTGGAAAACCTCAGCCCAAGTTTCTTCTGAGTCCGTCAGGTATATTTATGACATCATTAGACGGAAATGAAGTGTATCCTCGCTAGTTACTGTGGTGTGTTTTAGAGTGATTGCGATGAAGAGAACTTTGATAAACAACCTGTGCCTCCTATTGTTCCTCAGGCTGAAGCCATTCTCCACCACGTTTCACATCACAAAGACTTGATTCATTATCTGTTTGCTGTACCGGATCAGCATCTATAGATCAGAGTTTGTTGTATAATATCTGCTTTCAGCTGTAAATATGTTTCCCTGCAGGCCGTTCTGTCAGACTTCACTTGTTTTAATGGGAACCAACATTTTACAAACGTTTAAAGGGGGGGGGGGTTGGCTGTGGCCACCCTTTGTCCTCCTTATCAGGCATCTGACCCACAGGTAATAGAAAGACAATGTCAAAAGATGAAGAGCTACAGCATGGACTGCTGTTTCCCTGGCAACACAAAGGAGCAGGAAGATGGGATGGAGTGATTAAAAGGGGAGAGGAGGAGGTGGAGGAGGGAGAGTTTAAAGGGGAGAAGTGACGAGATGGATTGATGAGAGGACATGGATGCTGGGGTGATTACACCGAGAGAAAACAGAGGAGAGAGAGAAGAGTGACAGACAAAGGAGAAAGGAATGAAGGGACAAGAGACAGAAGAAGATAGAGTCATTAGAGGCAGACAGAAAAATGGATGGGTTGATGGGTGCCTTGGTTAAAAAGACAGAAGTGAAAATAAGCAGGTGGGGGGGAGAGGAGCACGACTTCTGAGAGAGAAGGTTGGAATGGGATGAAACTTAAAACGTCTCCTTGAAGAAGAACAAAAGCAGTGGACATTTTACTGACATGCTCAGCTCAAACTTGGGGTTCAATTTACAGTATTCCACGTTTCATTAAGAGGAACCGTGGAGTTCCATTCCTTGTTCATGCATGTGCTGCTGCTGCTGCGAGTTGTGTTTAATGATATTTTTTGGTGAAGGTGTAAAAGTTTTGATCAAAAACTGTGAAAAGCTGATTAAAAAAAATTAAGAAAGAATCAGTTCCAGTTTCTGACGCTGTCATCTCAGCCAGTATAACCAGTGAAAGCAACTCAACAATCGGGAGGTTTTAGACTTCGAATACCTTAAGTGTAAGGAATTTCGTTTTTATATGAAAGTGACATTTAAGATCAACAACATAATTAATAAAATAATGTGAATACATTATGCAAACATTTGTAAATGAACGTTTTCCTATAAATTATTCATTATAAAATGATGTATGTATGTAATGATGTATGTAATAAAAATGAATCCATTTCATGTTTATTCTGAATTTTTTCAGTTTATCCCTTTTTGTCCATTTTTTATGTGGTAAATTTTCCAAGCTCCAAGTTTCCAAGCTGCAGCGTTAACATCAGATGGTTTCTCTTGTGGTGACTATGTGACCCCTACAGTATGGGATACATCAGATTAATGTAGATTATTATGGTATACATCAGATTAATGTAGATTAACATATTAATCACTGGTAGATTAGATAAAGGCACTAGTAGAAAACTGAATTTAACTGTAGGCCTCTACTATGAATTAGGTGAATTTAATGTTGTGTTTTCTGACATCCATAAGCGGCTCATCGAATAGTTAGCCATGTTTAATCCAATGCCTTAACGGTTTATAGTAGATGTTTAAAATTTAAATAATTAAAGTATTAAGTGAGATAATCATTACAAAGTCAAATAAAATATATTCTGTCAATGTAAATTTTCACTTTCTTCTTGTACTCATAAACTGTGCGTTGGTTGTTCGTTAGACACAATAGCAGTGATCAAATGTAATTAAATATAATTACTCAAGCGCTGTACTTAGACAAAGTGTAATTTTGAGTGTTTTAACACTTCACAATTCTTCACTAGTTTAAGATATTGACTTTTTACTGTCAATAAAACTTATTAAAACAAATCTGAGCTGATGAAGGGCATAAAAAAAATAACAGGATAGGTTGTATATGGATAAGACCATTGTGATTTCTTTATTGTTTTTTCTTCTTTTATACATAGAGTGGAACAACATTAATTCTTCAAATATCTCCTTCATGTTTGATCATTTTATTCCACACCAAAAGTTTTCAGTCACCTCTCTTTTTCTGTTACAACCAAATGTAAAAAATAAAAATGGATCATTTGATTTTTCTTACTGTATGACAGTCATGAAAGAACAAGAGAAAAGAAAGAAACAAGAAAAGGAAGAAAGGGTCAGAAAACATAAATAAATAAAATACTGTTTTTGTGTTGGATGAAGTTTTGGCAGCACAGCATGTGATTGGTCAATTTTGATATTTTGGAGAGTAATCTGATTACTTAATGAGATACACTTCACATGTTGAGCTTTAAAAACTGGCCTGTTACAAGTTTGTTCAAAAGCTCCTTGACTTTTGACCCCTCAGTCATGGATGCTAATATCAGAATACAAAAAATATTTATAGATTAGTTAAGACTACAAGTAAAAAATAAATATATTCCTTAAAAGCACATTCTACCAGAATTGTGATAGTGACAGAACTATTTCAGTCGAGACCTATCGATATAGTTTTCATCGATTTTTCGACCCTAATGCTGCAAGTTTGCAAAATATAGTCCAATCAGGAAGAAAAGATGTTTGATGCTGAAACTAAACGCTTACGGAAGACAAATTATGCTAAAAATGCTGTGAAATGTAGCTTACTAACTATTGCTGCATGAAATTTAACACAAAGCACCAATTTCTTAATTTTTTTTTACTCATCTTCTTGAAAAAGAGACGGTCTTAATCGTCTTGTCTTCAGCCGGTTATCTGCCTTGCGGGTCACGGACCTGCTGGAGCCTATCCCAGCCTGCTACAGGCGAGAAGCGGGGTACACCCCAGACGCATCACCAGCGTATCACAGGACCAAATGTATTTATTTACAGGTAATTTAAAAGTTTTTATCTTACAGTTCATGATGTGAGTTAGTATAATTTACTGATTTATTCATTTTGGTTAGATCCTGTGGTCCATGATTCAGAGTGGAGGACTTAGTGTATGCTAGACTTCCAGTGTTTGTATATAATGGGATATGGTTTTTTTCCACAACCTCAAAAACAACTGGGCTGAACTGAATTTAATTTCATACACATACAGACTCTAAAGGTGTGCAGCTCACAATTGTTTCTATTTGTTAACATTCACATTTTAGCTGCATTTGAGCGTTTCTTTCATCAGTGATTGACGTTTAGGTTTATCCAAATCAACACGAATCAGGCTCTCTTGTGCCCTTTGACATAAGTGTTATCATATCTTTTCAATTAGTTTAAAATTGGTAAATAATATTTTGTTGTTATGAATATAGATAAATTTAAAATTTCCCAGATTGGGATAAATAAAGTACATCTTATCTCAAATCTGTTTTCTTAAGCTTGAACAGACAAAAAAATGAATAAATCCGAGTCATTATCTGACCGAGGGGTACCACCAATTATTGCCAGTCATCTAATTAACAATCTTTTCCTTTCACATGTTGAATTTAGCCAGAACTCTTTGTAAATCTCATTATTTTAAATAACAGATGATGTCCAAATGGGATTACGAATGTACCTCTAAGCTATCACTGGAAAACTTCCAATTACTTCTCAGTGATGAAGCGTCATCCACTGACAATGACTAAAATGGAATAAAGTTTTCTACCAGCAGGTCAGTGGTCACACTGATGTGAGCTGCAACATAAAGTGTTGTCTGACTAGCATACAGTGTCGGAAATGAAATAGCAGGATAACAATAAGGTTAATAATAAGAATCACAATGCATTACACGGCTAGCTAATCGTAAATATACACATGCATAAAATCTGGGCTATAGCGCTGCTGTTTGGATAATGGAACTGTAATGCTAGCATTATGACACAGAAAAAAGAAGGACACCAAAACAAGAGTCTAAAAAGGATGCAGAAAATAAACGTGATCATGGCTGGATTGAAAAAGAAATCGATGCATCAAAGAACACAGCATTATTCTGGATTGAAACAAGTTAATACTGGTATCATTCCAACAATGTTCCCAATCCCAAAATGATCCATATGTGGGGATAATAACCCCTACCAAAGAATCTGAGATCAAAAAACAAATTAAGATTTTAAACTATAATCTCTCAATCCTCAGCAAATTGGATGGAGAGAAAACAGTGACACATCAACAAGAAAAAGAGCGTAGAAGAAGACAAGCATCTTTCATTTTTGGTTTTAGCGCACCATTTTTATAACTATTACAAAAGAAATTACAACTTAAAAAAATGTGTAAAGCTTTGTCACCCACATTTGTTTCATTTAAAGTTACAGTTACCAAAAAAAAGTCAGAAGAGCCAGTGAATAATTAATGACATACGCTATTATAACATCATCCTAACACTAGTGTCTATGAGGTATATCTGCAACAGTTTGGTAAAGAGAGCACAGTCTGCGCACGACTCACACAAATTTGTCTCCATTTTTCTTCATCATTTAAAGCTTTACAACCATTTAAGAAAGAGAAGAAAGACAAGTAAATGGGACAAGCTGTTTCCACTGAAGCTGGGATTAGATGTTTTATTTGAATTAAATAGAAATGCTTATTTAAAAGGGTTTATCGCCATATCAAGATAATTATTTGTAATGGTGAGACACGGTCAGTTTTTTCTTGTGATCACAAATATTTCATTATATTGTGGTGACAAGAAAAATAAAATTTAATTGAGGAAACCAAACCTTTTTGTTTCCTTTAACATTTATAACTGAAGTGTTTCATGTATATTCAGTCAATGTAGCTCCAGTTCACCCTCTCAGATCTGTGTCTTAAGTTAGTCTTTGTGTTGAAAGTTATGAGAGGATGATTTTAATCTGAAATACAAAGAGCTGAAAAACACACATTTCACGTGGAATTGTAGCTCAAGAAAGAGAAGAGTCAAATGGAGAAGAAAGGCTTTGGTATGCACTCTGGAGGTGTTTGTGTTGATTGCACTGCAGTTTCAGAGATCAGAGAGGAAAACGAGGCACCGGCACAGAGCGGCAGCGCTGGCTTGTTTCTTTTCACAGGGATATAAAGTTTACAGCAACGGAGAGGTCTAGACTTCAAGCAAGGCACTCTTCCACGTTTATCACATATTTTACAATAAATACCTCTCAGGTTTTGTTGTTGGATTTTTTTTTTAATAAATTTTTTTTAAGTAACTTGGTTTGGAAAATCCATATTTCGTCTAAAAAGTGGCTCAAACCTCGTCTTACCCGTAAATCCACGGATTACCATTTGACTTCTCTGAATGATTTTTAAGCCCAACGCTTAGAGAGGGAAGTCAAATGGAGTGGCTGGATTTATAGAGCTCAGACATCTCATCTAACTGCATATTGTTGCCTCTATGAATACATTATTAAATTCAAATAATTACATAAAAAATTATATTATTTTCCATTGTTACTCGAAGCTTGGGAACATGTTTGTATGTCTTTATTCTCCCTGGCGGTTCTACATGTTTTCAGTATGCTTTTGTTTTCCAATCAGGCATGAATGATGATCAGAAGTCTGGTTGTCTTTCAATTAAGAAAGAAATCCAGGGGTGGGAAAGACGAACTAAGAAGTTTAAAAGCAACACAGGTTAGATTTCCTGTGGGCTTTGCAATCAGAATTTTTGACATAATGCTGCTGTTATGCACTGAAACACCAGCTGAGGATTCCTGTGAGATTTTGGGGAGATGTCCTGCTAAATCACCAGCATATTTTAGAAAAAGTACTTTTTTTGTCTAAGTATCAGTCAAAAAAAGGGCTGGAAGAAGGATCAATGGGTGTTTCTAAGTGACACAGATATTTAAATCACTACTGTTACCGGTGTCTGGAATAAAATACTTCAGCTAGCATTGGAGCATCTTGAGTATTCAGCTTTTTGTGTTTCAGAGCAAAACTGCGATTTATTTTAATTTCCATGTATTAAAGTTAGGAGGCCACATTATGCTTCAAAAAAAGTATTACAAGTATGTTCCTAAATTCATTTGAAGCATTCTGAGGCCTTAAAAGCCTTCTAACATTTATTACATCACACTTTAATAGAAATCATCATTTCATCAATTAAGTATTATTTCGTAAATGTCTGGGATTGTTTTTCAGCGGCTTTTGTGTTTGGCATTTCTTAAATTAGAAGCACTCTGCTCTAACTTGCTTATAACATTTTTGACCTTTGTATTTCGTGTGCCTCCTGATATCCTACCATGGGACACACCCGTCTGTCTCCCATTAATTCCTATTGTTTTTCGGGGAGAAAAGACAAATCAAGGCAAAGAGAGAAAGAGAGAGGAAATAGAGAAAGACAGAGAGAGAAAATGAAGAAGAAATAAGGACAAAATGTGCCATCGTCACTAAAAATAGAGCACAAAAGTGTGGAGCTGAGCACAGACCATACTGAAGAGGACAAAAATCTTTGGTTTCTTTGGTTTCATCAACACGATTAAAAGGACAAATGGAAAGTAAGTGAGGTAGCCTCTCTGGTTCTCACTGTTGAAATAGAAAGGTTTTTTTTTTTCTTTTTACATACACACAAAGTCAGTCTTGGAAGCAGCTAGCTTTAAGGGACTCCTCCGTTTTCCTTCGTAACGAGTGAAGTAAGTCAAGTGTGTTTGCATTCACGCAGTCACACACACATCCTACATCCTAGTAGCTAAATCGGGAACCTCACAGGTATTTTACTGTAGCATGTGGTGACATTACATCCTGTTTACAATATTATTCATACTAACAGAGAATCACCAAAAATGCTAGAGATGAGCAGCATGAAGTGCTCAGTGTTTAGAGCTAAAGAAATTTTTGTTTTATCATGTTAGCCCCTAAGTGTCCACCAGAAGACCATACAGAAACATAAAGTGCAACTTAACACTCTCTTTTTAACTTGATCACGTAATAAAAATTACAAATACGTATTAAAGCTGTAATACTGTATATCATGGCAGAATTATCGAATGAATTTTGAATTGATTTAATGCTGGAAAACAGGATTAGTGTCAGTAGATCTACATACAGCAGAAAAAAAAAATCTTTAAAGCATCTGCTGCACAAACACCTGAGTTTTTGTAGATATCAACTTAGGCCGCCAAAAATTGTGATCTCAATATTTTTTCATTAAAAAAATAAAAGACCTAATCACATTATCCTTGTTATCCTACCAAAGATTACAAGGACACTCAGGCATGAGGGATATAATCCAACTCAAATCTGTTCTACTGCAACATGCCACAAATAAAGCCTTCTTGCTGATATGCAAGAGAATGCAAAGAAATGGACAAAAAGACTTTGGTATACAACCAGTTTTTGGGCATAATAGGAATATATAGTAGGAATAATAGCTTAACCAGGATATAAGCTGCGTGGATGTAAACACACACAGTTTATTGGCCTCTCAAGGATTCCAGTTCTATTTGGTGAGTCAGTTTATATCAATGTGTGGCCCTTACTTCACCTGATCAAGTCATTAGAACATCAGTCTGAAATTCATTGCTTGTTGAACAATGGTCAGCAGGATGCAAACAAATAAAAAACAAAGCAACTGATAAATTAGCCATGAAATTCAAAAAGAAGAAAAGAAAACAGATGCAGTGCTCATCGTTCGGTGGGGCTATTACTTATCATAAAGAGATTCTTTTCAATTTTTAAGAAAGAAAAATAAGGAAAAATAACTAGATTGGCCAAAGAGCTGACATTCAGACATATGCAAGTCTAATCTGACATTTCTAAATTGTTCTTTCAAGTCTAAACATTCAGAAAACAACATTTCATTCGCTTTTTAAAGTAAAGCTAACTAAGAATAAATTAACAGGTCTGGTGTAAGCACTGCATCTTTGATGCACCTAACATTCTTAAATACTCATAAATATTCATCAAAAACAATTACATCTAATTAAATAACATTAAATTATTCTTAAGTACAAAACTAGTGTGTTCTAAAACACCACATAAATAAATACAGCATTGAACAGAAAGAAAAGGGAACATACAATGTAAACTTTGGCAAAGCTAGTCGTCATCAAGGGTAAAAGGGTTCAGAGGGAGATTTGGCAACAAAATTTGTTCGCTTAAAATCAAGTAAAAATCAAAAAGAAAACATAAATTGTGTTACATTAAAAAATCATGTATTGCAAAAACCTAGGAAGGAACACAGCAGTAATAGTAGACACGTAAGTATTAGCTAATCATTTTTAAGTATAGTTAAAAACAAGCAATGAAAACCTCAGGGACAGTTTTTTTGGTTTCATACCCATTTTTTTTGGTTTGGCAGGTTTAGCCTGTTACATCCAGACAGAACTGCAAGTGGGAATGGACAATGGCCGCCAAATCCTGAGCCATAAACCCCGCCCCTCCATTGGGCGTGGCTAGTAGGATGGGAGCGTCAGGCAGCGGATGATATCTTTGGACTAAAAGCTTTACATACAGAAAGAGAGAGAAAAAACTAAGGATAAAGCTATTTGACCGATATTTTAGCAGTTTCTCTCAGCGGGTGTAGTGGGTTTTTTTTGGTTTTGTTTCAGTTATTTTTGTTATATTTATGGAGCAGCAGCATAGTTCCTCCCCCCCTAAGAGCAAGCAATACGCATGTTCACTATGTGAGATCCTTCCTCCAGCATGGCCGTGCAGGTAGTAACAAACTGGTGAAACGTGTTGGGCTGTACGTTTTAGATTGTCCCCTGTCCATTCATTCATTTCTCAGTCTGCTACCACACATCCAAATGTGAATACTGGAAATGTGATTCTGCATGCTCTTTGAACAGGTAGCTACGTAAATGAAACTGGTCTCTCTAGATGTGTTCAAGAGTTGTGGGGAAAAAGAAAGGGAAAGGTGTCAGTGTGCCATTGTAAGTACAGCAAAAAATCTTTGGTATGCACTGTACGTTTCACATAGCATTACATTGTCACGCTCTCCACAGTAGGAGGTGTGCCAGACAACAGCCAGGTTAAGATGGAAAAGTGGCGACTGAATCCCGCAAATCGGTGGAAACAAGTGGAAGATGGAAGCATCTGAGTGCCAGTTAATCCTCTCTCTCGAATCTGCCCCCCCCAGCCCCCCCCAGTGTGGATGTGAAGGTGGGGCTGTTGTCTGGCAGCTTTTCTTACTACTTGGAGATTGTTGGAGGTAGACTTTGTCCTGTGGAGCATGAAAGAACGTAACACGGGGACTGAAAACCCCGGCGGAAAGAGCAAACAGAAACACCTTCTTCAGGATGAGTATCAGAATTTTTTTTATGTTCATGGAGGTTTGACTACCTCCTATGAAGTCTGCGTATGTCAATACCATGCTGGAGGAATTACCGACATCGAAATACTAGATGTAAGCATTTTATAATCTCAAATATATTGTACTTGTCTGCTGTGGGGAAATTAGAGAGTGCTTTTCTAGTTTATAGGTAGAATAGTAGTTGACCTGAAAGAAATTACGAATTCTGTAGTTGATAATGGTAGTTAGATGCAAGAAACACTGCCAGTGTGAAAGTTTAAGGACAAGGAAGATAGATTAGCCTACATGGTAATCCAGGAAAGATCAGAATTTGTTGAAAAAGATTTACACGCAAAAAACAAAAAGAAAAACTTATAGTGTTCCTTTTCTAGCATAATTGCGTTTTATGCGAGATTTGTACATGTTCGCTGGCAAAAAGGGGTTTCCTTTTAGGGGGGGAGAAGAACTGCTACTGTAGTCAACGGAGAATCTTTGGTTTGTTAGCTGATGAGGTTTCTGTTGTTCTTTTAACCATTTTTTTACTTTGAAAAACTGCATAGGCACACGTTAAAGACACTCTTCAACCGTGAGAGACACATTAATGTTCTGCCTTTTTCTTTGGGTCAGAGGGATCAACGGCATCCTCCGTTGGCTTCCTTCCCTCCTTCCCGTGTGGTTTCTACTCTTTTCAGTCCCCGACTTGCTTTCCCTTAAAGATGGCCTGACTCAACATCAGGCAGAACAAAGCTACTTCTCCAATCCAAGTGGTGTCATCCTTCCTCCTATCCTCCCTCCTCCTCCTGGCCGTTGCCATCCTCCATCCTCGACATCGTCGCCACTCTTTTTTTTTCCTTTTTTTTTTTTTTTTTTGGTAATAATTCTCTTCCATCTTCAGTTAGTTTTTTTTTTGTTGGAACAGTTAGGTGCAGAAAAAGGTTTTCTTTGGTTTCGATTTGTCAATAAATAGAAAAAGTCTCAAGTGTCCATTTTTTGTATTTTAAATCGTTCTTAAAGCCTTTGGCTTGCCTCTAACCAGGCTGGTCCTCAGCCTGGGTTTTCTAAGGAGCAGGGGCTGCTAACTGACGCTTTTCCTTTGGTTTTGTTTCTTTTTTGGTTCAATAGCTTGACTTAGAGATGATTGATGAGGTGATTATAGATGATAAAGGCTGACACAAAGCAGAGGTGGTGGCGGTTGAGGTTTTTTGGGCATGTTTGTATTTATACATATAAAATTTATACGCTGTGATGATATCGAGCTAAAATCAGTGGTTATAGTGGGATGTGGTAGCCACCGATGCAGAGAGAGAGAGACCGGCAGTGTGCCAGTCTTTTCAGGAAGCGTCCATCGACCCTACACGCTGCAAACAAATTATTTTTTTATCGTTTGGGTTTGGTCTTCAAAACTAGACTTTTTCCTCAAAAATAACTTTTGATAGCAACATTTCTCAACTATCAACAAGGACACAAATCAGATTATGCAACTTAACTAAAGCAATCTGTTTGCAGCGTGATGTGTTGGAAGAGACAAACTTGCCAGGCATCGTCTTTAGATTGTCCTCTTTGACTATAACAAAGGCCCTGATCTGCCTGGACAGTTCATCCTCCACGGGTCAGATGTGTTACTTGTGTTTTACTGCATCTGGTGAGAGATGTGGTCACACTCAATTGTGGTAGCTTTAGATTTGCAAAAAAGCACCTTGGCACTGAATTTGCACCAAAAGGGACCATAAACCAAGAGTGAATATCTGTTAAATTTTGGACAAACTCTCGACATGGAGAGCAGCGTGATTTCTACTGATCTTCTAGAGAAAATTAAGATTAAGATCTAAGAGTGAGATTTATGGCAAGGTATGGTCAAGTAGGATTTAAATTTCAATCTTATTATCTTAAAACTGGATAGCCCTGTAGATGTAAATAGTCCTAGACGTCGTGCTCATGTTATGGAGCTTTTTTGCAGCTACCGATGTATTGAAAGCCCTGGAGCTCTTGCTTTAAGTTTGAGTAAATCAAGGGGTCCCTGAAGAATTGCCGTAGCTGTAGAGATAATGCATGCTGGAGACTTTAGCCCTGGTGGATGAGTTACCATAATAACAAATGATGGCTGGGTTAACCCTGGGAAAACTAAGCTCAGCTTTGGTTTAGTTCTTTTGGTCAAAGTAGGAATTCTGAGGAACCATTGAGAAATGACTCATTGAATCTGTATACGTGTGTTTCTGTAAAGCAGGCGTTGTTGCTTGTCACAGTGTCACCTTGAGCGTTTGGACGTTTGGACGCTACAGCATACCCGAATGGATTCCAGCAACTGTTTTAGAAAAAAGGGTATCCTGAGTTTTCTAAGAAGTGAAGACCACTCGGCTTGGCGAAGAGCCCCCGGTTCTATTGCAAAGAAAATGTGCTTCAAGATTGTGCTCAGACATTGTATATATTCGTATATAATAAAACTAATACTCCAGAATGCTGAGAAAAGGCTTGTAATTTTACATGTTGGCTCAAACTATGAAGGATGTGCCTTGAATGTTTGTGTTTGTGCTTGCATATTAAGCCATGACCTAGCTTTTGGGAATATTCTCCGCTCCCTTTAGAGAGTCAAATCATTACATGTTGCCCCTCTGTTGGAAAAAAGGAAATGTTTTGTCCAAGAAATTAAATAAATGTCATCTCACTGAGAGACATCATTAAGTTTCGGCATTATTTAAAATATATAAATACCAAAGATCAACTGTAGAGACACATTCCTGTTAAATGGATATACAGTAGAATACTTTAGAAGCCAGCTTGTTAAATTATCTACAGCGAAAACAGACTGGTTTTACATCAGTGTTTGTGAAAGTAACGAATAAAATCAGAGACTGCTCAGACGGACTCATTACCTAAAATGAACCGTTAACCCTCAACCTTCCGATTTAGATAAATATATAATTATAAATTTGATGAAATAATCTCAGGAAGACCCACTGGATTCTCTGAGCACACTATCAGTACCAGGATGTGGGCCTCATGCTTGCGAGATTATCTGGTCAAACTATATTCATGGTCAGGAATGATAGAAATGCCTCCCCACATGTCTTTGGTTAAGAAAAATGTACTTAATAAAGGTTTACAGTCCAGCTTCACCTTCATCCTTTGGTTTTAATTGTCAATTTGGCCATGAAGGCTGCCTTAATTTTACCATACAAGCTCCGAAATCTTGACATCGAGATGCTGCCATTTTTGGACACCTGCGTGTCTGTGGTCACAAAGCTTTCAGTGGTTAGTTGTTTGTGTAGTTGGTTCCTAGCTTATGTTGCATAATAGAAAACACACATTGTCTTCTAGTCTTTGGTATTTGGGCTAGTGTGTCAGCCTAGTCTCCTAAAGAAGACATTGATGGTGGAAATCTATGATTTGAGCGACTATTTCCCCAGCGAGGTGTTTGACTGGTGAGTTTCGCCTTCAGCTACTTTATGGATCCATGAAGAAGAAGTTGCAAAAGGTATTTTAGGCTACAAACAAGTCGTCACAGTCAGCAGCCCCTCTCTCAGTTTGACAAAACAGACAAACAAAATAAAATGTAAAAAGTTTGGTTTTCTTCCTCGCTTCATCCGGACAAAACCGTGACTCCGCTCTCAACCTCTCCACACCTCCCCCTACATCACCCGCCCCACCCAAGACCCCTCCCTGTTCCTTATCCCGTTTCCCCCCCCTCCTCACTATCTATCATCACGCTTTGGTACAAGTGCTGGACGCTGACGATTGGCCGCCAGGGCTGCCTCCGTCATCTGTCCATTTGTCCAGGCTCCGGCGGCGGGCGTTCATGAAGAAGTTGCTGACGGTGGTGAGTTCAAGGCCCAGCTGCTGCGAGATGGTGAGCTGCATCTCCTTGGATGGTCGCTTGTTCTCCTTGAAGATAGCCAACAGGGTGCGGCGCTGCAGGTCGGTGAAGACCAGTCGGGACTTCTTTGGCGTGCTGTTGCGCTCCTTCGCCGTGTCCTGCTCCTTCCGCTTGCAGGCTGCAACGAGCAAATCGGAGACAAAAACACGACAGGAGAGGAAGTGGGGTGATGTGAGAAAGAGACAGAATGAAAGTGTTAGTGTTGTTTGCACTATTTGAGCAAAGGTTCAATATTAGAGAAGGCTTTGGCAGTGTGCCTCAAATTAAACACAAACAGAAGATCATGCTGACAGACGCTCATGTTCCCGTGGACCTGTTTACTTGACCTGCTGTCTGTCTCTGTCTGTTTGTCCCACTCAAAAATTAGGACACAGCATGAGAAGCAAAAAAAAAAGAAAAAAATCTGACAGGTATTGCGGTTTCTTTATCTCTGCTGCTTTCTCCCTCAGGGCTGTCAGCCCAACGAGACTAGCAGACTGAGGCGGGATCATCTCCACATCCATCTGTCCGTCCATCCGTCCGTCCGCTTAAACTAATAAATCATCATTTAAACTATCTAAAGTATCTCTGCATTTAAGTATGTGTCATCTTTCTGCATCTGTGTCGTCAGAGTTTAGAAATTCCGCTGCCAAGATTTCTGAGTTGGGAACTCGTTTTTCCATTTATTCCAACAGCACATGATTAAACTATCCACTACCTGCAACGCTGTAGGCTTCTCCATACTGTAGAAAGGTTGTGTTGTGTTTAAATTACTGACACCTTGTTAGCATCAATATGTTATCAATATGTTAGCATCATTTGAAAATACATACAGTACCTTCTGCACTATAAGGCACACATCTAATGAATGGCCTATTTCTAAAAAAAATTCATAAGGCACACTGGATTATAAAACGCATTTGAGAACTTATCATCAATGTATGTCCTATTTTAAAACTTTTTTTAATATATGGATTTTAAAAAACTGAGAAAATTAAAGGCTTTTAGGTGCGCCTTATAGTGCGGAAAATACTGTACTCTTGCTAATATTCATCCACATGAGGTAAAACAAATGCATTGATCACGCTTTGTCTGTTCTGAAATCATGTTTTGCATCTGGTTTCTACCAGTTTGCCATTGTGTATGGTAATCTGGTCCTGCTGTTTTTTCTCTAAACTCTAACTACACGGTTCAGCACATGGTCTCGCATCAGTCGATAGAATTAGATTTTCCTCCTGGAGTCTGTGCAGCGCTGATGATTTCTATCTACAAGCAATAACACCTGAATCCACCCTCTAATCACAGAGAATCCCTTGGAGTGTAATAATGTCTAAAACATGTGTTTGGCATCTTATCTGTTGACATACCCGCGTGTTAGCGTTTGATACAGTACACTTTATTTATTGTGTTTCTGTCTTTGCTGAAGGGAAAAGTTCACCCTGATCCTTCAAGCTGGTGAATTTTCTTTCACTCAAAATGTTACTGCAATATTGAAACACATTCCAGAGATTAATATTTCATGATCGAATATTTTAATGTGTTTTCTAACCGTTTGCAATCAGCAAATATCAGGATATCACTTTTAATTCCAGTATTTGAACATACAGTGCCTTGCGAAAGCATCGGCCCCCCACAAGAACTTTTTGACATTTTGCCACATTTCAGGCTTCAAACTTAAAGATAACAAACTGAAAATATTTTTCATGAATCAACAACATGTGAGAGACAATCATGAAGTACTTTTCAGTTTTTCATTTGTAAACACAATATAAAATGTCGAATAAATTTGGTTCCACCTCACGATTGTGTCTCAAGTGTTGTTGATTCTTGAAAAAATTTTTCAGTTTGTTATCTTTAAGTTTGAAGCCTGAAATGTGGCAAAATGTCAAAAACATTTTGGGGGGGGCAATACTTTCGCAAGGCACTGTATATAAGTTGACTCGCCATGGATCTGCCAAAACTCTAAAAGTCACTGCAATTTTTTTTTATAAATATGAATTCAGAGAAAAATAGCGACGCTAACAGTAATATCATATCCTCTGAATGTGTGTATTCTCTCACTGAAAAGGATGAAGAGAAGGAGGAGGAGGGTTGGGTGCGTTTGATTTGATTATCTTTCTGAATTGAGTATGCATGTGTCAGAGCCAGCTGATCAGTATGAATCAGATTAAAGACTCAATTCAGGCACAACGCTATTATGTAAGGTGAAAGTGCCCACACACACACGCACACACACACACACACACACACACACACACACACACACACACACACACACACACACACACACACACACACACACACACACACACACACACACACTGACCTCACATCACTCCTCTGACTGCTGCCTTCACCTCCTGATGGCTGAGTTAGCTGGTTAGACGCTACGTGATAGAAACACCTTAGTGATGCTGACACTGACTGAAACCTGAAATCTGCATCACCCGAGACACAATTACCCGTCAAATGTTTGGCATTTGTTAACAGTCTAGTATCTGTACTGGAATTTAGTGAAAGTGAAATGAATCAAATACAAAACTATCTGCTGTGACTTCCAGGTGGCGCTGCTGACCTATGATGGACGAGTGACACATTGAGCGCAAAAAGAGACTGATGTTTTTTTCTTATTTGTACTTTTGTACATGTCTTTTCTCCTAATGTGTTTAATAACTATAGATGGACTATAGATGGAACATGCTATGTAGTATAGAGGGAACTGAGTCACAGGATCTGTTTGCTCAACCAACACCGGAACAATCTTGGACATCGGCCCAGACTATTTACTGGATCATTGTGATGAAACATCTTTACACATTTACACATGAATATTGTCTTTAAAAAGTGTTTAATGTGAATTCAGACTTGCATCACTCTGGTAGGTAACCTGTAAAGCTGCTTAAACAACATACGACAGGAATCTGATTACTGAACCTCAACACTTGATTGGTGCTCGTAGCGCTGAGCAGAGCCAGACAGGGATAATATTTCAGGTGGGTAATGTGATGTCAACCCAGTCCTAACTCTCATTTTTCTGCTGAAGCTGCTTGGCTGATGTTCTGTCTGTTTACGGCAGACCATCTTTTAGGACTCCTGCACACAAACACGAGTCCAAAATCAGCCACAACTGAGAAATAGCTCCATCTTCATTACATTCATCATCTTAGTATATGCGCACTTGTTACATCCCGCTTCAAAGAGGTGATGTATTGTAATTGTCAGTGTTCGTGTATTCGTCCGTTAGTCCCTTAGTCCACCAAATATCTTCACAACCATTGCAGATAGAAAGATGAAACAAAAAGCACATTACTGAGGCAGCAAAGGGGAAGAAAATGAGATGATGACCGTGACCTTGAGAAAACTAGGTCAGGGTCAAATTTAAACTTTTATACATTTATAAACCAGATAAGATAGAAAGATGAGGAAGGCCAGTGTGAGTAAGACCATAGATCTACCTTAGCACTAGCTTTAAACTATGGTCTTTCTTACACTGGCCCTCTCCATATACACTAGTCTATGCACTACTCATTTATGATCATTTTCCTACAAGAATATTCTATTTTTACTTTAAAAAAATTTTTGAATGGTTTTCCGTCTCAGAGCTACACTTGAAACAAATAAAAATCCTCTTATCTCACAGATGATCAATGAGCCAGTTAGAATTAATAAATAATTCACATAAAATTTCACACATTTTGTCCATTATGATTCTTTATGTTATAAAATGCTGTTTTAACTAATGTTTTTTTAATTGAAAACAAGTTTATATTCTATATACAGTATACAATATATAAAGACAATTAATTATATGACATTATATCAATTTATTTTTATACGGATGTAA
The DNA here is from genome assembly GCF_040054535.1 of Antennarius striatus. Taxonomy (NCBI): domain Eukaryota; kingdom Metazoa; phylum Chordata; class Actinopteri; order Lophiiformes; family Antennariidae; genus Antennarius; species Antennarius striatus. The sequence continues at coordinate 4,221,185 of NC_090790.1, read as the reverse complement.
TGTAATACCGATCTGATTTTTAAACTCTGGCTGACCTGTGGTTGTTTTAGACAAACAACCACATTATATGCAAATGTTCCAAATCAGTCTGCAAGTAAAAAATAAATGCTGATAAAATTCTATATGAAACACTGCTTTCCATTTATGTCTTCTGGCTGCCGGCAGCTCAGCATCATTTCAGTACAGACCTGAAAACTGCAAACATTTACATGTAAAAAACAGAGCAATCATAATCAGCCGCCCACGAGCAGCGGCCGCCACCAGAGAACCAGCGTCAGAGATCCAGTACAGGTCACAGTGATGGTGAATACACACTCACATTATTCAAAAAGGGTTTACCAGTTTGAGAGGAAAGAGGGGGAGGGCGTGCTTTTCTTTGAAGGAGAGGGTCCAATCAATCTGATCGATAACGCAGGGTTCCTCTGCCTTTCATCAGCTCTCTCTCTCTCTCTCTCTCTCTCTCTCTCTCTCTCTCTCTCAGGCATCAGGTGTTACTAAAACTGTCTCTAACAGGGAACAAACTCAAGGCAGAGAATTGCTCGCCTTCTGTATTCCGTCTCTTCATGCGAGTCAGCTGTCAGGTGAGTATCATCACTCAACATAAAACCTCAGTCATCGTCAGCTTCCCTCTCACAGCGCAGCCACTGTTACACCATCATCCATAGTCCCACAAGGTATCTCCACCATCTCTACGGTTTAGCCTAGCTAGCAGAGCTCAGGCCAAACTCCAATGCTAGGTCAACATGTCCAAAGCTCTCTGATGAAGATGTTCTGTCTGACTGGTCAGAACAGAAATCTATACGGTGGTCAAAAATGTTGAGCAAACACAGCTTTAATGAGCTCATGACAGAAAACATGAGGCAAACCAGTGCTCTTTGAACGAGACAAACACAGACACACACGCACGCACACACACACACACACACAGACACACACACACACACACACACGTAGTAAATAACTAATAGTAACCATCTAATCAATTTTTTCTACCACCTATCCACCATTATCATTTCATTCATTTTCTTGAAGATAAGACTATCAGTAGCCGTCTCATCTTCAGTCACTTATCTGAATCTGGGAAACGAGTTTAGACTGGAGTCTAACTCAGCTCACATTGAGTGGAACACAGGGTATATCCCGGGCAAGTCGCCAGTTTAACGCAGGGCAATATAGAAAGACAGTCTTACAGTCATACAAAGCTGGAGAAGCCAGACAGAACTCACTCAGAAACGGGAAGAACATGGGAAGCAAAGTAAGCAATCAAACCTGGATCCTTCTTCTAGTGCTACCCAATGCCCCACTGTGGTGCCCTCCACCAATATCATCTTTATCAATAACACTCACAGCACAGTCATATAGGCATTACCACTGTACAAGTGATCACAGTCATCCATTTGTGATTGTGTTCACCAACATTACCTCATGGTTACCCATGATCACTTTCATCATCCCATTGATGACATGATCAGACCACGGCTGGAAGAATGTTTTCGCGATCATTTGCAAGTAACATCAACTGGTTTTATGATCAATCAATCAGCTTTTATTTATAAAGCGCTTAATCACATCAACAGACATTTCAAAGCATAAGTGAAAACTCCTTAATTGAGGAAGAAACTCCGGGCAGGACCCAGACTCTGGAGGTTGGTCATCCGCCTTGACCGGTTGGGTGGAAAAGAAATACAATTGACTAAGTGCATATTTTCACCCAGCAAAGCAAGCTTCACTAACGGTAGAACCGCCAATAAAGTCTGCAGTGACATCTCATCCAAGAGACTTCTTCAGAACTGAAGAAGTCTCTTGGATGAGAGACAAAACTTCTTTAAGAACTTTCTTAACGTTCAGTGGATTGACTTAAACAGCTTTGGATAACCATGACCTGGATAACTGAGAACCTACACAGACATCTATGAGTTCAACAGCTCTGAGTGAACCTGCTCCTCTAATCCCACAAGTATCACCCCTCATCTATCCATCAGCTGGGATCATGCTCCCTTTCTTTCTCCGTGCCATCATAGTCATCCAAGCAGCTGTAATCGTGCTTTGAATTAACCAACTACATGACGGGGAACATGTATTGAAGACAACAACCCAGGAGTTGGTGAACGAAGCCTGACTTTCCCATCCCCACTTCAGCGCCTGCATCAAATTGCCTAACTAAAACCATAGACGCTGACTCTATCTGGCCTATCTGCCACTCTCTCTGTCTTTCTCTTTCTCTTACCCTGTACTTCATTTTATTTCTTTTCCACCCAACCACTCAAGGTGGATGGTCGCCCTCCAGAGTCTGGGTCCTGCCTGGAGTTTCTTTCTCAATGATGGAGTTTTTCTTCGTCACTGATGCTTATGCTTGCTCTTGGAGGGTTCTGTTGGGTTTCTCTGTCTGTTAAAGCACTTTGAAATGTCTGTTGCCATGATTAAGCGCTTTATATATGAAACTTGATGGATTGATTGGATCAGTTCATGTGGAACCACCAGGGTCACTTTGTAGTAGAATCGTTTGTATATAGAGCCACATGCAAATATGAAACACACTTGTTCACATTGAAGACCAGACTAAACTGAATAAAAGGAAATATTCTGATAACACACGCTGTACTGCAGAACAAGAGGTCGAGTCGTCCACTGTGGGAGCTGAGAGGCTTTATTTCACCTTAAAGCCTCTTCTCTGCTCACTTGAATGGGGCTCAAGAGCAGGTACCACTCACGGCCAACACAACACTATATTATACAGAGGGTTTAAAAGCTGCTGCTGAATGTCAATAGAAACATCAAGGTGATGTTTTAATGGAGCATCCATCTCAGGTGAATAAATAGAAACAGAGTAGAGAGGTTAAGTAAGAGGAGAAGGCATGAGAGTAAAAGATGGATGACACGGGAGGCAAGGAAGGAGAAAAGGGAGAATGAGGAGATCAGGTTAGGAGTGAAGACGATAGCAGAACTTTACCTTCAGATGTATTTTTTAAAAATGGCTCGACTTTGCCTGAGTCAGTTTTTGAATTTTCCCCTTTTATTATTAGTGTTGTGTCTATGGTTGTGTTGTGCTGCTGGAACAAAGGAAATGTATCCTTTGAGAGAAGAAAAAAATCTTCTCTTCTCTTCTCTTCTCTTCTCTTCTCTTCTCTTCTCTTCTCTTCACTTCCCTTCTATTCTATTCTATTCCACCACCCTGTTAGCATTAGGTGACCAGATCATCGTGTACTAACAGCGACTGGCATTGTAACCTAAGGGGGAGGTCTGGTGTGCACTGGTTTCCACAGGATGTGTCTGTTCCACCCAGAGGGATGGAGAAGAGTTAAAGACTGTGGAGTAATGAATACAGAGAGACGTTACAGACGCACAGAGTTTGATGGTCGATATACCTGAATATAAAGACTCCAAGAAAAAAAACAATAATTTAACAGAAACAGCCTCCTCTCTTTATGCGCAGTCTCTTTTGTCTCTCAGACTTTCTTTGTTCATAATTTAATCTTCTATTGCTGTCTTGCTTTTTCTTTTGTCTCCACCACTATTTCCTCATCACTTTCTCTCTCTCTCCTTTTCAGACCTGCCTTTTGTTCCTCTTGTTCTCACCTATCATCTATCTTTTTCATTGTACTCATTTTCTCTCATCCTCTGTCTTTTGTCTCCATTATCTCTCCTCTATCGTCTCTCCTCTTCTCTATTCCTCCAAAACTCTCCCCTCTCCCTCTTCGCTCTTCCTCTTTCCTGTCTCCTTGCCTGGGTGTCTCCTTCCCCTCCTTCATCTTCCTGCCCCTCCTACATTTCTGTCTCTCTCTTCCCTCCGTCTTTCTACTTTCTCCACGTCCATTCTCGTCTTCTCTCTGTATCTTTTTTTATTGCACCATTACCACTTAAGCCTTGGTATCCATTACATAGAGGGCATGTAAGTGCAGGGTAAGTACTAAAGTCGCCCTTCAACATACACTTCACTGTGTGTGGCGCCACGTTTGGATGCTTCGACACTCTGTCATGAGCCAGCAGCGCTGAGCAATGTTTGGATGAAATCATTAATTAGCTGAGCATCGTTCCATTTTTAACATGTTTGATGCCTTTGCAAGTTCATAGGTCACAACCCTCCTAAATAATGAGTGCTAACTGTCATTTGATTTTGTCACCTGATTTAATGACAGTGTTGACGGTCACATGGGTTCCACCGAGGACGATGATAGTACAATGGTCGTGCATTTTTTGAAAACCTCACTTAGACAGATTTGAATATTTATGACATCATGTTGTCTCATTTATGCTATGCTTAAAATACTGGAAGTTTTCATTTCATTGGATTCTTCCCAGTTCGTTGCCTGATCTTTCCACCAGGTCTGGTGGAAAATCTTTCAGCAGTCTTGGTGAAATCAAACCAGCCAACAAACAAACACGCTTGGGTGAAACACTCAGTACTAAAACTAAGAGAGTGAGCAGATGGATGACAATCTGGACAGGGAGGACAGGAGCCGTGAAGACAACAACCCATCACATAGCCCCTTAATTTATTGTGGAGAACTCTTACATTACCACAACTGTCCCAATGTTCACAAAATATAGAAGACAACACAAAAAAAAAACAGAATAGAATTTTTTAAGTTTAGTTTTCAGCATGTGTTGCTATGACTTACAAAATCGCAAGTTTTAATTAAAGCCTTGTCTGACGATGTTGTATTTTATGACCATGTTTAACTTGATTCAACCATTACCTGTCCAAAAAATGGTCATAGGGCAAAAACCTTTTTTTTCCTCATGAGAATATGTGACATGAAAACAAGAAGGGGCTGCTACATGAATTTTAAAAAAATCATTATGACATTTAATTTACTTGTTGTTTTCAACCATTGTTGTTATTTTTTATGACAACAAATCATTTTAATTAAGAGTGCATGTCGATAGTATATTACATGGTATTCAAGGCAAAAATTTTGATGGGTGTACAACAAAATTTTGAGAGCATTGACCAGATGAACTGGTTGAACACCTGAATGCTGCATCTTCTTCCTCTGTGCTTTTTGTGTTGCGTTGCCCTAAAGGACCCTGGAAGCCTCTGGTTGGTCTTTCAAGTGTCGTGTTACGGTTTCCTTCACAGCATCCTTTAGTTTGGAGGTTTAATTTAACATGTGCTCTCTAGAGTCCAACAGGAGAAATAAAATGAAGTATTTGTTAAAAGCGCTTCAGGCTTCCTCCTGTTAGAGCAACACAAATGTTCACGTGGAGGCTGGAGTTGTTGTTCACTTACAGTAGTTGGAATATTGCTGTATAACACAGTCTGCAGGCGTCATGAGATGTTGAGGAAAAGCCTGACACACACAGACACGCTTGATGCATTGCATCTTAGCACTTAAAGCTCACACACACTGATGCATACAGAGACATACAGCATGGTAGCAATCAGCAGTCCACTAGAAGCTTGTGTGTGTGGTTGTGCTTAATGCACCATGATGCTTTCCTGCTTCCGTTTTCAGAGAACCGGAAATGGAGCGACAGACTGAAGACTCTCTAACTCCGTTTCTCTCTTTCATCCAAACGCATTCATCTGTGAGAATATTCCTCCTTTTACATGCAGTGTTACACACTATGTCTGTAAGAAATGACACAACTAGTTAGTCCATCTCCACCCACACATCACCCACTCTCAGCCACCAATAACCAAACTTCATGTATTTGTACCTTAATCTGAGCTAAACTAAAACTCTGACTCCCTTAACTTCAACTCGGTCCTGTTCCACTGTCAACGTGTCAAGAAGACGTCACAAGTTTTATTTATTTCTCTTCCCTTTTTAAATCTGTAGTGTTTTTGACCAAATGCCTTCTAAACCAAATACATAGATTTCATCAATCTTTAGCACATTTTACCACGCTAAAACAAAATGATGAAAATTACACTAGAATCAGCATTTGTAGTATTACTGCTGTGATTATGTCAGCATATTTAGCAGCCAGCATTTAGCTCAGAGGTTTAGGACAGCCTCAACCAGCTGCTATGGGCAGCAAGTCTTCTACTCAGACGAGTCACTCAGACGAGTAACTAATCTATCACTGTTTCTGTACTAATGAGAGGTCAGTCATCTTTAAGATATTAAATATGTCCATTAAGATATGCTTGGAACTGTAAACTCCTGTAGTCTGCTAATATTTAATTTTCTTTAGACATGATTTAATGATAAATATTAATGGTGATACTGTTCTTGGCCTCAAATCTAAAACCTGCAGTAAATTCCTTTCTGACAAATGTTATCCAAACCTGATGGATCTTCTCTGTGCTAGAGAGCTCAAAGGTTAAAAACTAATGCTTTAGGACCGTGAACACACACTGGAGTTTATTTTGGCTCAGACCCACACACACACTATCCTGCTGCCCCAAATATACTCTCAAGTAATGAGTAATAACGAGTATTAATAAATTCAACATGAGCTGTTTCCTCATGTTAAGAACATGCTGCATCAGGAGTGAACACAGTGGGGCTCTGTTTGAACTGTGTTTTTGTTCCGTAAGATAATTGTGCGCATCCTGTACAATAAATGCTGACAAATCTGATTCTATGATGAGAAACAAAGAGGAGAGAAAGTGTGTGTGCAGAGAGACGCGTTATCAGTGTCTGATCTGTAGGTCCACACAGTCTGTGATGACATCACCGGACAAAGGTCTCACTCCCCTCTGTCACACACACACACACGCACGCACGCACGCACACACGCACACACACACACACACACACACACTGTAATGTATCTCCAGTTGTTTACCAAGAGGATAGCGGTGACCAATCACAGCCTCAGGTTGTCCAGTGATGTCATTGAGCTGATGAGGAAATGTCCTCAGAGGAATTTGAAGTCATGCTTCTCTTTCTCTCTTCTCTCTTTCTCCTTCTACGCTTTCTCCTTCCTTCATCTCATGCAGGTCTTTAGTTTGACACTATGCACCACACAACATCACGTAACTTATACTAAAATCAAAAACACTGACATTAGTTGTTTCTATAAACCAGAGTAAAGGATTCATGTGTTGAAATAATATCAGAACTGGATGCAGGGGACGCTTTGCAGCTGCGACATTTGACACTCAAATTAATGTGAACACAAGCCAAACCAAAAACAATGTGTTTTAATGGTTTTATGTTTTAGTCATAATGGGGAGTGTTGCATATTTGCAATACTTTGTATTAAGTGGTGGTATTTCTGCTAAATGAACTTCCACAGCTTGTTGACGTACATTCATCAAAGATATTGGAAATACAACCCCCCCGCAAATTCCTAAAAAAAACCCCACAAAAAAAAACACTCTTTAAAAAAAATCATAAAGGTAAAGATTGATTGATTTTTTAAAATTTTGTTCTAAGCCCTTTATGAAAAACATGTGAAAATTATTTTTTGCAACACAACGTTGTGAGATTTTTAGAACATGATCATAAGTAACAAATGGAGCAGCAGCAGACACAGTTAGCAAAAGCAAACTGGCCCAGATACACACCTAACAAGAGGAGAATTGTCCAACATTTTATGTTTGACTTTCACCATTGTGGATGTTAGAATTCGTCCTGTGGTGAAGCTGAATAATTCTCACTGTTGTTTTTCTTTTGAAGACTAAACATATAAATCTGTCCCTATAACATCTTATTTTAAAAAATCCCTAAAACAGGTAACCATACAACACACCATCCATCCATCCATCCATCTTCATGACCCGCTTGTTCCGCTGTTGTGGGTCGCGGGGTGCTGGAGCCTACCCCAGCTGGCTGGGAGCATAAGGCAGGGGACACTCTGGGTGCAACACCGGAGTGGTTATACAGAACATGAGGTTATACAGAACAGAAAAACATGTAAAAATATTTCACAGAAACCATGATGTTAACCTAAACGTGACGACACCTGTATCGACTGATTTAGTCTCTCATATCAGATTATTAAACATTTCATAATCTGATTTAACAGCTTTCTGAGTACTGTATAATAAATAGGTGAAGTTCACAAATGGTAATTTTTTTCATCTTAATAATATGAATAATTAGAAATGGCATCGTTTCCAGGAGTTGTTAATATAGTTAAACTGAACAACTAACCTGAGATGAGATGAAGCAGACTTCATTTATTGACTTTATGACAGTCCTAAAAATGTGATAAAATCGTCATTAAGACAAGTGACTGCACTATAAACCTTCCAGGAGGGAGAGAAAAGCATAAAAGTGTAAAAGAATTAAAGATAAATAAAAGTCTTGTGTCGGACGTGAATCATCTTTGCACAGAAATCTAAAAAACATCAGGAGAAAAAATTCACAGACCTTTAACCTGTTAAATGTTGACATGAGGATAAGTCTGTGGACACACACACAGTAAAGACAAACTAATGGCTGATGAGTTAACCAGCCTCTCACTACCTTTTCTTATCAGTGCAGTTTTTCGGCCTCCTCCAGTCATCGCCTCCCGTCTTAGAGCACAGCGCTATGACGGAGAGCAAACACGGACGGAAAGATAATCTTCCCTAATCAATAGCTTGTATTGTAATCGTTGATTGATCAAAAGGTGGTTGGGTAGCTATAAACAGACATCCTGGCAAACCGCTCACCACTGAGTTTGTCTCTCAACGATCGGTGGCATGTTAAACAAGTTGATCGTGTTTCCTGCTCAGACAGATGGAATATGATGAAACACTGAGGAGTGGCCACATACTTTTGGCCAAATAATACTTTTTTTTAATATTGTATAGCCTTTTTCTTCACTAATTCAACATTGTTGCTCTTTTAAAATATATTTGTCTGTTGTTTTTTCTGTTATTTTGCCTCAGTTATTCATTTCTACGGTAATTTTCTGTCTTCATTTTTATTTTTTCTGTCTTGTGAAACCTGTCTACATTAAAGGCTGTAATATCTACAATCAGATCCCATTCATCCAATATGAAAGGTAATCCAATAAGAGACAGATCCAGCTAAATGAATCCATTTATGTGGTACAATCAAATAGAGGATTCCCCTTCAAACCTATCTGTCTGATCCGCATCAAACTGGATGCTTTTAATGCTTTTACCACTAAATCTGCAGGAGGTGAGCCGGAGGCAGAAACGAGAACAAGCTGACCCGTCTGGATTTCTTGATCTGAACTACCAGCAGAAACAGAACAAATGAGGAGACAAGAGGTGTGTGTGGTTTGTGAGTCACATAAAGTCCACAGGTCACACTTGTAAAGTGTTCACATACGTCGAGGAGGGTTGGGGACAGAACTTCCTAATTTTTGAATCTGTGCAAAATCTTTGGACCTGAGACTAAATCTGAGTAGAGTAATCACACAGAAACACAGCACCAGTAGTTTTATAATTGTACAATTACAATGTACATTGTACAATTACAATGGTACAATTTCCTCCGGGATTAATAAAGTATGTATGTATGTATGTATGAATGTACAGTATGTATGTATGTATGTATGTATGTATGTATGTATGTATGTATGTATGTATGTATGTATGTATGTATGTATGTATGTATGTATGTACAGTATGTATGTATGTATGTATGTATGTATGTATGTATGTATGTATGTATGTATGTATGTATGTATGTATGTATGTACAGTATGTATGTATGTATGTATGTATGTATGTATGTATGTATGTATGTATGTATGTATGTATGTATGTATGTATGTATGTATGTATGTATTTATGTATCTATCTATCTATCTATCTATCTATCTATCTATCTATCTATCTATCTATCTATCTAGCTATCTATCTATCTATCTATCTATCTATCTATCTATCTATCTATCTATCTATCTATCTATCTATCTATCTATCTATCTATCTATCTATCTATCTATCTATCTATCTATCTATCTATCTATCTATCTATCTATCTATCTATCTATCTATTACGGTGCAGCTGGTAGATGCGGTGGCCTTTCTGGTGCTGCATTTTAGGTACGTCTGTAAGTTTGAAGACTTTCATGTCAGCTTCTGTCCAGCTTTTCAGACGGTTTTTGACGGTTCTGGCTCTGAGTGACCTGGACCCTGGCAGCATTATCAAAAGTCAACACTGCTGTAATCTCTGTGATGTGAAATAGACTGTAACTCCAGTGTATTCAAGAAGGAATAGCTGGAGTTACAGTACCAGTACCAGCAACTGGTATCGACTCAGAAGTGAGTGGGAACCAATCCCAAGCTATCCTAGTAGCTCAGTCCACCAGGTCTTGGCTTGGGGACCAGAGGGTTGCCAGTTCAAGACCAGACCAAAGTGATGAGTGTGGAGATGGAGGTGGCAGTTCATCTCCTGAGCACTGCAGAGGTGCCCATGAGCAAGGCACCGACCCCCACCAGCCTCTCAAAGGCGCTTCATGGTTGCCTGCCACTCTAATATCTGTCTCCATTAATTGCATGTTTACAGGCCCTTGGTGTGTGTGTGTGTGTGTGTGTGTGTGTGTGTGTGTGTGTGTGTGTGTGTGTGTGTGTGTGTGTGTGTGTGTGTGTGTGTGTGTGTACATGTGTAAAATATATATTGAGTGAAAGAATTTCCCCACGGCGATCAATAAAGTGTCTTTCTTCTTCTCTCAACAAAAACACACATTGAGGCTAATCACAAGCTAAGATAACACTAAGGTGACGAGACAAAGGTGTAATAAAAGAACATAATAACAACAAGAAGTAACAAACAGAAGTAGAACGCCCTCAGAGAGATGTCCCTCCATCATTATCATCACGATTGTTCTTCATTTGCATTTCATTCTGCTGACTGAAGGGGCCGGGTTATTTTTAGGATTATCATAAAGCCTTCAGATCCAGGCTCTCTCTGTTGTATACTGTATGTCAGCGCTCCTCTCTGCCCCCCCCCCCTCTCTCTTCCAGGAACTGGTCTGGATCAGGTTCCTGCAGATCAATGGGGATCTGGGTCCACACCGTTTACGTTATCGTTGCCAGTATTAATGCTCTTTTAATCTGCTCGGGATTACAGCCATTGATCCACATCATCTTTCTGCACGCACAGCCAAGCCCAAAACTGCTGCTTCATACACTCACACACACACACACACACACACACACACACACACACACACACACACACACACACACACACACACACACACACACACACACACACACACGCAGTCACGGAAAAGCACGCACCAATAACCTGATGGAGACAAAACAACACAACACAGGGAGCAGAAAGATAACAGACACTCTGTGTGTGTGTGTGTGTGTGTGTGTGTGTGTGCGCGTGCGTGCGTGCGTGTGTGTGTGTGTGTGTGGCAGCTGCGTTGTTTGTATTTGTTTTCACAATCTGACTATCAGAGTATTGATCAGGTAAAGATACACATCAGCTCATTTACATACAGACAACAGTCACACCAATCACAGGCTGGATCCAAGTAGTAAAGATCTGTTGGGTTTGGGATTGACACGTATAATAATGACAACAACAACACTAATACTAATACCAATACGAATGCTAAGACTGAAGAATACTAATGCTAATAATACAAATACCAATAATGCTAATACTAATGCTAATACTAATTCTAATATTTAATAATTCTCATAATAATACTGTACTCATATTACTACTACTACTAATAACAAAAAAGATTAAGAAAAAGATTCCAATCCAGGAAATAAGGAACTATATCACATTTTGTGAACTTCTCCGTAAGTCTCTGTGTGTCAACACTTCAGTATGGATTTAGACGTTGATCCACTGACAGTTTCATTAATTTCCCTGTGATCATCTGTTATGGATTATTGTGGGCATGTGATAAAGTATTTTGAAAATCACAAAGAAACCCTAACCCTAACCCTTTAACACATAAACATGACTCACAGCAAGAATGTTCTGGGTTCAGTTCCTATGGGTGGAGTTTGTATGTTCTTCCTGTGTCTGCAAGGGTTCTCTCCAGGTTGTCCGACTTCATCACAGCTCCAGAAATATGCAGCTTAGGTGCAAATTGTATGTAGTGTGTGTGTGTGTGTGTGTGTGGGGGGTTGTCTATTTTGACGATTGCAATCATCTCGTCCTCAAGAAAATGAATGGATGGATACCCAATAATTTTTATATTGAATATAATCTAAATTATTACTGGAAACAGTATTTTTATTTTTTTTAAGGATATAAAAATAGACATTTTACTAATAATGTAATAATGACAGATGCATGAGGTTTACAGAATTTTAATTATTCTATTTATTTTATTTTATTTTAATTTTTGAGTGGTCTAATTTGTCATTTTTGTAGGGTTTATAGCTTTTGTATATTTTTCAAAGTTACTAGTAGAACTTATTTATTTTCTTTTTTACTTTATCTTTTTAGATCATTTTAACTTGCAGAACGGTTGCAAAACCAACTAAAGGAGAATTGCACAGAAATTCCAATGTACCTATACTGTCCTGTATCTGTGATGGCAATAAACCATTCTATTCTATTCTATTTTATTCTATTCTTTTCTATTCTATTCTAACCACAATGATCATAACAGAATTTTTATGCACTGATTTATATATTTCCCATCTCTATAGGTTTCGTTGGACACAAGGTCAAACCACACCTAGGATTGAATTTCCTTTGTTTTTTATACGTTTCTCTTCCACCATAAACTCTGGCCGCTGCCTGACAGCTTCGTCTCGCCTGTCGTCGTTCATTACGCCTCCGGACAGACTTATTTCAGCAGCAATGTGACACCAATACTAATGAAGCCCAGGCAGGCAGGGATAACGAAAGAGCAAGGACTAAAAAGTGAGAGAAAGAAAATTCAGCAGGAAGAAGACATAAAACGGAGAAAACAAACCAGGAGCGACAGAAAAGAATTAGAGGGATTGGGGGGTGTCCAGTGGCCCGGATCTATTTTAGGGTGCTACGTTCTCCTCATAGAAACATCAATGGATCAATGCTGCTGTTGTATGAGACGTGTTGTTTACAGGTGATCGCCCTCTGCGCTGCCCGTCCCGTCTCCACCCGAACAGGGCCTCAAATCCAGGCCTCTGGCTCTGGCTCTGTTCTGGGTCACGTCTGACCCAAATTGAGTCTCCGCTATTGATCAGACCTGAACGTCTGCTACTGTGAGCAAACACACTGCTGGATCGTTGAACAAGTCTGAACACATGTTATTGTTTACAGGATCAACCTAGTGATTCAAACCAGTCTTGCAAACCAAAGGTGTAACCATGGAAACAACATTTTGGGGACCAAACACCCCCCACCCGTTTCTAAATGAAAATAACTTAATTTCCTTATGGGTAGAACTTTTTAATTCAAATAAATGCCTAGTAGTGTAGTGCTTCATAATTTAACAATTACTTCAGATTACATGTCTTTCTTTTTTTGTAAAGATTACACATTAGGGATTAATGAAGTACAACCATGGTCACAATACTCATATAATTATCATTTACGTTCAAACACGTAGATCTGCAATGTTGTTGTCTACACTGGGATCACAGTGAAGTTTACACATTTTAATTCATTTGAAAGTAATGGAGTGGAGAGACAGTGACTGACATTGATTTTATGTACTTCTGCTGGAGTACGACAACACCACTTGGACAAACCATAGACAACACTGCAGTAAAAAAAGAATGGTTGTGAATAAAATAAGGACCTATTATTAACAATCATTACCTAGTGTAACGATTATTTTATAGAATTATACTATATAAATTATACTATATTAAAGTATAATTACCATTAGTCCGCTGGGATAGGCTCCAGCAACCCCTGTGACCCATGAAAGTGGAAGCAGCAGATGCAAAGAATATATAATCATTATTTATGGGGAAATATCTTTTTTTACTTTGATTATGTTTTGGACATAATGGGTTTAAGTAATAAATATCAGTTAGACATTTCTTAAACTGTCGTTTGATATGTTTTTACTTAAGTTGTGTCCCAGCTGGTAGCATTCTCTGACAGGACGGGTTCAGCCAGAGCCACAGCTGAACCACGAGACCCAGCATCAACAGCCAGAGGGATATGTCTGCTGGGTCCTCCTGTTCATACCTCAGATGTTCATTCAGTTCATTCAAAACCTCTGCAGATCTCTGGAGACATAGAGGAAGGGCGTTGGGTTACAATCAGTTGTCTGTTCTTTTCTGACCAATAGGCTTTAACTGGCAGAATGCTAGCAGTTTGAAAGCGGCAGGCCAGGCTTACTGTAGTCACGGAGGCAAAAACGCTGGGAGGAGTTCGGGGAGGCCATGGAGGAGGACTATCGGTCAGTCTTGAAGAAATTCTGGCCTAAGGAGGGGAAAGTGGTGCACAGCCAACCCCTTTCACAGTAGAGGCGGAGAGCTGCTGACCTCGACTGAGGATATTGTCGGGCAGTGGAAAGAATACCTTGAGGATCTCCTGAATTCCGCTACCATGTCTTACACAGAGGAAGCAGAGGCTGGTATTTTCATAATCAATGCTATATTTGCACAATCAAAACAAAGAAACTTCGGTGAGAACGGCTAATTCAGCACTTTAGCTCCATTCATTCCCAATCATTTGTTAGCGCCCTCTAGCTGTGATGACGCGCTGATCGTCACACAGCAAGGCTGGATGAGTTAAAGAATGTATCACCTACAAAGCCAAGAAGACCCCACATGCTACATTACCCATAATGCAACAATCACGTCTATCAACCGCCAGTCTATCAACCTTTCTGTCAAAAAGTGTCCAAGCCCAAAATGAGAAAAATCTAATGCCATCATGACATCATTAGGGTTACTTTTCCCAGAGCATTCACTCGTCTCATGTAGATTGAGGCACAAAGACTGATGGAGAAGCCCCGTGTGTCTTCAAGGACACAACACTGGTACTAAATGAGCTTTTAACAATGCTGCTGCAGAGAGATATTACCAACAATGCACTGCTTTCACAATACATTTGGTAAATTATGGAGAAAGTTCTCAGAGCATGATTCAGAGTTATGTTCCTGTCCACCATGCTGCCTCTTACCTGTGTGTGTGTGTGTGTGTGTATGTGTGTGTGTGTGTGTGTGTGTGTGTGTGTGTGTGTTTGTGTGTGTGTGTGTGTGTGTGTGTGTGTGTGTGTGTGTGTGTGTGTGTGTGTGTGTGTGTGTGTGTGTGTGTGTGTGTGTGTGTGTGTGTGTGCAGCAGCTCTGTCTGTCGGTGCCATGTATTCTCTGAGCGCTCCACCTTGATGAGCTCAGAGGCCCGGTGTCACGTTTGATTTGACCACCGTAATAAAGTAGCGACAGGACCATTTTCTCTTCTCAACACCAAGCGCTCAGTTTGCCCCAGCAACACCTCCACTGCTCCGGCACGGCCGGGCGACATAATCGTTGTGGACAGTCTTAACAAAAAAATCACTAAGCCATTTCTCTGATTTTCTTATTGGGTGCTACAGTGACGGTGGTGGATTGTGTGATCACACAGGGCTGTTTGGAATTCACCGATTCCATAACAAGCTTGTTGAATTGCTGACCGATGTCCGACACTCAGGACATGCGTGTGCTCTATGTTTCTGAGGTCAAGTCTTCCACGTTATGTTGATCATATCTGCACTGCGATCAACAAATGAGCTGCAGAAACCGTTGTTCAGGTCGGATCCACCAAACCTGACTTCAGCAGCATTTTACACATCAGAGCAGTAGGGTGGCCATCGCTGTTACTGTTGCATCTCTTGATAACATGAGTGCAGGGAAGCTCAACGACTGTCCAAACATCTGCTTTCTAAAATGATGACATGCATTTCAATTGGTAGTCAAGGATACCAGCTCAGAACTATTAGCTTAAACCGCCACAGGAGGCAAGACGATGGATCCAGAGGTCTCCCCAAGCTGCTTCAGTTAGCTTTGCTGATTAGACTAACATTACAAACACTGTAACACTGGTACAGTCAGAAAAATGTCATGCATGAGGAAAGAAAAGTGCCACATCGGAAGTGAACAGTTTTGCTAATGTCTCTGCGGTTGGCCAAGATGCCTAATCCAATCCCTCAGATCTGGTCCAATCCAGTTCTACTCTGGTTGTTAACGCAAATAAATGACAAATATTATTTGTGTTACACCCCAAACCATGCCTTTTCTTTATCTAGACATCACATACCAATACCTGCTTTTATACTACAGTTCATGGTCTAACAGAGGTGGTTTTCACACCAAACAGAACCAACAGGATGTTATTAACACATTATTTCAGGGATAGACTCAGATGTCTCATGCTAGCATCAGCTAACGTAGCCTAGATCCTCCAGAGATTAGGATCTTCAGTCTGATAGCATCGCATCTGTCCGGCTCGGCCCAATCTGACACTGACTTGAATGACATTGCTTGAGTCAAGGTGTGTGACTCACACAGTTTCCTCTGGAGACGCAACAGCACCAACACAACTATTCCACAAATGCAGCGGATCCACAACACCTCCAAACACACACGCCATTCCCCTGTGTCCAGCCTCCATCTATTATTACTGATCAATAGCAGACATGAATATAGGAGGTCAGAACAGAAACCTGAAAATAAGAACAAACTGAGCTCCCACCGACTCACACTGCAAAATCAAACACACACACAAACACACATACACAACTGCTGCTGGTAATCTGTGTCATAAAGCAGAGTCCGCCTCATAAATAATGCACGGAGACTGTTAGCAGCAGGATGCATAAAATGGAAAATATTTAGG
The DNA here is from genome assembly GCF_040054535.1 of Antennarius striatus. Taxonomy (NCBI): domain Eukaryota; kingdom Metazoa; phylum Chordata; class Actinopteri; order Lophiiformes; family Antennariidae; genus Antennarius; species Antennarius striatus. The sequence goes on along the minus strand of NC_090790.1, from coordinate 4,204,585 downwards.
TTCAGTCATTCATTGTACAAAAACTATTAAAAATACATCAATGAGTCGTGTTCCTGCAGGACTATGAAAAGCTTTCAGCTCGGAGCACACGAAGCCGCTCCGGTAGGCTTTTAACGCCAAGCGTCTGGAGGACGTGCTGGGTTTCAGCGACGGCAGTTTAACGGCAAGTGAGAAAAGTAGAAGTGATTCGAACATGTATGTTAATGAGACGCACTAGAGCAGCGGTTGTGATGACGGTGCCAGTCGCCTGGTGAAATTTGTGCTTTATCCTTCATCATCCATCCCTGCTGCTGCAGGGCCATCACTTTAGTCCTTCACTCGCGTCGTTTTCTGACCTCTGTTTGCTTTGTTCACTATTTTAATGAGCCCTGATTTGGACATCATTGTCTTTTCATCCATTATTCACATAGAATCCTAGGCAGGCAGTCTCCTCCAACCAAACAATGGACTCCTCTCTCTCTCTCTCTCTCTCTCTCTCTCTCTCTCTCTCTCTCTCTCTCTCTCTGTCTCTCCCTCTCTCCCTCCATTTTGCCTGGTTAACCCGGCTCTGAGGTGAAGAAGAAGTGAAGTGAGCAGACCGAGGCAGGTCACGCCGAGATTCCCATCAATAATTCATCGGGCCGCTGCTGCCTCTGCTCCTGTGTTCAATTCCCCCGACGATCACATAATACCTCCCCCCAAAAGAGACGGGCAGGGCAGTGGGAAGGGAGGGGTGGCCAGAGAAAGAAGATTAAAAATGAGGGAGGAGGAGAGGAGAAAGGAGCATGAGGAAACGCTCCAGAGAGACATTTAGTCTTTAAGTATAATTCACTGGTTACTAACAAGCATACCGTTAAAAATCAGAATTCCTACATGTGTTCAGTAAAAAGCCCTGACATGACTCCCATCTAACCGTAGTCAGGAGGTCAGAAGAGTCAATCAGAGGTACGTGCTATAATTACCACCATTCTAACATAATAAAACATACATTTTGAATGGAGACTAGTTTGTAATCCTTCAATGTCCCCCCCCATGAAAGCTGAACTTTGAGTCATCAGCATCCATCTGCTGCATCAATCTCTGGAACTCAGCAGCAGGAAGTCAACCGCTCAGAAAACATGACTAGAAGGACACTGATTGATCAGTTTGTCCAATTAATCAGGAATAAATGTCCTCTGAACCAACATTTTTTTGTTAGTCCCAGCTGGATGCTAGTTGATCAGATGTATGGGCTCATTTATGTGACAGCAATTCAGTTGAACTGTTATAAAGTTTTTAATGACATTTTTGCTATGCTCCACACTACTGTCATGTGTACTTTCTTGTGGTATTTAAAAAAAACACAAAAACGCTACAGTTTTTGTTGCTGTATTTCACTCCAGGATAATACTTGGAAGATGGCATTCATGTTCTTAAACCCTTTTATTCTGTCAGCCTGTCAAGAATTACTGCAATGTTGGATTTGATGGCACCAGTTCTGACACTAACCCTGAGCTGACCACTGAAATATGGCCAGCAGCACATCTCCATAGGTAGCACTATCGACAGCACACAGGCTAAACAGCAGGACAAGTTAATTCATGCTAATGCTCCTGTCAGACAGCATTAGCATGAATCACTGTAAAAAACAAAAGGTGCAATTCAGGCCAAAGGGACCTGAGAGCAGGATGAGAAGTGTCCAGAAATATAGAAGGTGAATCTGAAATATGTATTTGAATTTGAAGGAGAATTGAAGGAGAATCACCTCTTTGATTTAAAGAATTTACATCCAGCTAAATGAGAAATGTTTTTCATTTCCGACTGAAAACTCCACTTTTCTGGACACAAGTTTTTTTTTTTTCATGGGTATAAAAATTCTCCATTTTGGATGGTTTTGTTTTGTCTACTGTCTGAGAGATCGTATAACGCCAGCAATGATTTGAAAAGAACCAATGAGAAACATTCCCGTTCAGCATCTCCATTTAGCACCAGTTTATAGCTTCTGCATCCTGGGAAATAATATTGATATTATAGGCAAAATCATTCTGGGACTATTTCTCAAAGAATGCAGCTTAGATGATTTAATTCACTGAGAAATTAATCCATGCATTTGAATCTTCTATAAGTATAAATAATTTTTGATTAAACTAAAATATTTTTTTTAAAAACCCATAATGGTCATTTTGCTTAAATATTTGCAGCAACCGCATAATTTGACATTTAATATAATGCAGAGAACAGAAAAGAGGAGGAATGTGACTTGGGATGTTTTTACATTCACTAATGTTTTATTGTAGAGAAAGTAAAGGTGATCATGTCTCCCACCTCTGTCATCTATGTCCTCCCCCTACATGTGCCTCCCTGCTCCTCTCTTGGTCAGGGGAATATTTGCTCCATCTATTGTCTCAGTGTTGCAGCTCTGACCTTTCACCTCTGCTCTATTGGTTGCTTGTAGTGCCGTAGAGGGAGAATGAAAGCTCCTTCTGTCTATATAGTCATTTTAGAATCACAGCAGAGGAGGATGTAGCTATTAGCGTAGCTCCACCTCTGCATGTTTAATATTGGCTGCTTTATGAATGTATTTCTATAATAGGTATAAATAGAGCCTGCAAAGAATTAAGCATGAGCCCCATCAGAATAGTAGTACTCCTGCGAGGCTACTCAGTGTGCATGTGATTCTGTTAACATTTTACAACATATGGAGATAATGCAAGTCACATGACCCCTCCTGCCCAGTTCCACCCTCCACCCACCTTAGCTCTGTTAGCCTCACCAGCAAACTAGAAGCTAAACCTGCAGACATAATTCAACTATTAGTGAATCTAGAGTCGCCACACTGGGATTTTTGGATATTTATGTATGAAAAAACATGAACAAATTACTTTCCTTTCTGTATTTTCTTCTCTATCACATGAATTATGTTCAGACAACCCTGTTTTGTTCATTTATTAAATAAAAGTGAGAAACTGAAGATAAAACTCTGGAAAAATTAAAAAGATACTAAACAAATACGACCAAACGTTGCGTTATGATTCAGCTGCAAAATATCAGAGACTGCACCAGGATGGAACCAAATTTCTATCACCATAAAATATTAAAACTCACTATTAAATTTCACAAACACAAATAGAGCTAAGAACAGCATAAACTCAGGGATTTATGAAACATATGCTGGTGATCCTGTGGAGATCGAAAGAATAATGTAGGAATATTTCACACAAAAAATAGGTGAGACATAGGATCTTACTGTAATGAAATTATTACAGACACTTACTGTATAATAAAATCAAATTCTCAGCAGTTTGTGATAATTGTGATGTTCCTGTATAAAATACAGTATTATTCATTATTATATGTACTAGGGATGTATTTTGTGTTTGATTCTTTGTCTAATTTATTACAAACCACTAAATAAAACTGAAGTAAGTCATAGAAAATGTTGACTGTTGTTTATTTTACTCTGCGTTTTTTGTATAGTTGTATTTATTGTTTTTTAATCTTGTTACACAAGCATTTTTCAAGAAGTAGTTACTTTAAATAAGGCATTTTAACACTGTTGAAGAATGTATTAGTGGTACACAGGTTGTGTCTAACAAATTAACATTACATTAATTAATTTTATTTTATATCCTTTCATTTTGAATTTCCTTAGAAAAATAAAGTAGACATGTTTTATCAGACATGTAATTTAGAGTGTTTTAATTAAATAGAAAAATATTCAAAGAACTGTAACAGTTGAATCTTTTATACTGTATATACTGTATACTGTACTGTATCTATAAAATACAGATTTTTTGGATGTATTACAGAAAATAAAGACACACAACACTTCAGAAAGTGTGACTGTAGTGGGAATATTTTTATTAAATATTTGAACTGTAAAATGAATTTTAAAACCACTTCATTGTGGAAAATATTTCACAAAATGAGCTCAAACTCCTGTAATTAAATACAGGTCAACATTTACAGTGTAAAACCTGCAGCTGCGGATTGTCTTCAGGATGGATTACTGTTAATTCATTTCCTACGAAATGCACATATTTCTAAAATATTTACAGCTTTGTTTTAAGCTACATGAGAATTTATTTAATTAGCAATTCAGTAGAATAATTTTATCAACACGTAAAGGAACGTCTATTCATCAATTTGATGAAATTCTAATATTGACAGTCATAATTATCACTTACTGGACGTTAGAATTTGTTGTTCTGTAAATATTCTTTGATGATGTGAACATATTTATAACATACCTCCTGTCTGACATTGTGTTTAATCAACAAACAATGTATTTATTTATAACATTAGTTATCAGTTTTTGTCTGCTAAACTCTGCACAGTTTAGCTGCATTCAAACAGCCGTTTCTGTGTTCTTGGTTTTAATGTTATATTCTTATATTTCTATGCAGCAGCATGGAAAAGCAGTAAACGCTCAATAATTTTAGACTGAATATGCAATATTAAGATGTTCCAATAAATGACACAAAATATTATTTCATTTTATATTCCATCCATGATACTGAGTTTAAACTATACAGAGAACAAGAGTATCTTACAAGTATTTGGCCAAAACTTCATAGCAAAGGGAAATAAGTCTCTCCTTCAGACCAGACAGCAATTTATTACCTTTCATGATAAAAAATATTTCCAATTATCTTAATGAGCTCAAAATTAACTCAAATATTTGTTACAATTTGTCAGCCAGCCAGAATTTGGAATCTGACCCCACAGCATGGATTGAAAGGCTCAGGAGCTTAAAAGAACTGAAGGATGAACTGAAGCTGTTCTGAACCAACACCAACACGTGTTTTGAAAGCAGCTAAATGCTTTCTTATACCTCTATAAAGGTATTTAAGATGAACTCTGCATCCAGCTGAACATCCAATCATTTCATTTTCCCATGAGTATTAGTCACATGAAACTATGCTTCCCTTTTCATCTTTTGAGCTGAATTATGTTTTTATTTTATTACTGATTTGACTTCTTCCTTTTTACACCTCAAGGACATCAGTCTGTGGATAATCATCATCATCATAGTCACTTTCAGCGCATGTCTCACAGATACCAGTTTAAACACTTGGAGTCTCTCCTCTCCTACATCATGTTATGCACGTGAACGTCACACGATGACAATGGTGACCGCGCTCCGGTCTCTGCTGCGGAGACAATGAAGGGGACAGCAACCCAGTCCCTCACTAGGGGGGGCACCAGACCCGCTGATGCTGCAGACCCTCACGTTCAGGTCCCTGTCTGGTCACCTCCAGCTTCCCCCCACTGCTCTATTCTTTATTCTCACACCTCTCCGGTGATGAATAAGAACATACAACACCAGGAGTCACACACACACACACACACACACACACACACACACACACACACACACACACACACACACACACACACACACACACACACACACACACACACACACACACACACTTCACACTTTTCAGTCATAGAACCTAACAAATAAATCTTATTATTAAATAGTTGTTTTCCCCAATAATTCCGCCATCCTCGTTTATTTCTTCTGTTGTCTTACTTGTTCACCATATGAGCCCATTTTTAGTGTGGCTCGTCAAAGAGTTGTTTGACAAGCAGGAAACAGGAAAACACAATCTGTGTCAGCACACAGCGAGAGAGAGGGGATATCCCGCGACCTTGTCATTTGGCATCGATCTCTTTTTGTTATTGATCAATAATGGTAATAACAGGAGTGATTCTAAATAAATTTCCCTCCACAGCGGAGCGCCGTGCTGGAGGAGAACACGAGGATACACCCAAACAGAGACAGCCACAGATAATAAACTGCACAAATCATCTCCTTACTGGTTCTTTTTCTTCTTCTTTTTAATAACTCATAATCCCAATCCTAATCCCGAACACAAACCAAACAAACTGTTTGTCTGCTCTTACCTGCCAGTCTGAGGGCCGACATCCTCTGGAACTCGGGCTCCTGCAGCCACTTCCACATCCTCCTGAAGGTCTCCCGGCCTGACTTTAGTTTACTCCAGGGTTTGGGGTTCCTCAGGAGGTCCGACAGGGTCCCCTGGGAGCGGCACAGAACCCTCTGGGCGAAGATGGCCTGGGGGATGCTGTACCTCTTCAGCTCCGCCGTGATCCTCTGAGCGACCTCCTTGGTGTTGATCTCCTCCAGCTGCCCCGAGCTGTTCACCCCCTGCGTCCCCGAGGAGGAGGGCGGTCTTTCCCTTGTGGAAGCCAACACGGGCCCGAGGGATGGAGACTGGAGATGGGGGTTGGAGTGGGGGTGGTGACCCGCCGAGGACGCAGCCGGATGCCCGGGGTGGTGCATCCCGTTCAGGTGCGGCATCATCCCGGCCGCCGGGCCACCGAGGCCCCGGTGCTGGTGGTGCTCTCCCCGGGCCAGCATGGAGGCGGTGTGGTGTGCGTCGAAGTTGAGCATTTTATCGTGGCCTCCGTGCGCCGTGGTGCCGTAATTGTGGAGACCCTGCTGGGTGTTGTGTATGGAACCCAGGCCGTTGCCCAGCACCGGGGACAGACTCTGACCCATCCCGGACATGTGGTCTTTGTGGTAGGGGCTGTATAAGTTGTTCATGCCCGGCAGCCCCCGCTCGTCCCGCATCAGGGTGAAGCTCCCGCTCACGTTCCCGGAGAGCCGCTGGTGGTGGTGATGGTGATGATGGTGGTGGAACTTCTCTGACACGGTGGAGATGGGGGGCAGCGGCTGCAGCGGGGTCAAGGTGGTGTAGGTGCCGCTCATCCCCATCCCGGGAGAGGACGTGTCGCAGGGGACGCTCATGGCGTGGTGCAGCGGCAGGGACAGCTCCGGACGGTACTCCCCACTGCCGTCCAGGATCGTGGCCATGCCGGTCACCATAGCCGAGCGGGATGACGCGGCAGCGGCGGCCAGGTCCTGGTGTATCCGCAGGGTGGACGCCGCCGCCGCTGCCGCCGCCGCCGCCCCTGTGTGTCCCCCCGATGAGCCCCCGCGGCCGTGGTGCGGGCTGTGGCCGCCGATCAGCTCCACGTCAGGGACCACGGAGCTCACAGATACCCCGCCATGCAGGCTGCCAATGCCGTCCATTGTCATGTCCGTGTTCATGGCGTAAGCGTCCAGATCCTTGGCCAGGCATCTATAGGCGTTAGTGTAGGCAGTCTTCATTCATCTGTCATCTCAGTCCATCAGGTCGAGCGGAATTATCTCTCCTTCTCCTCCTTTCTCTCGCTGCTTCTCCCTGATGCCCCGGGATGGGTCAGTAGCCGTAGTCCTCTTTTTCCTTCACTTCCTCGGTTGTTTCTCTGTTCTCCTGTTGCCTCTCCAGCCCGATGTCTTTGTGTATTTCCCCCGGAATGTGCACATTAAAAAGTGTATTTTTTAATATTATTTTTTTTAATTTTATCTCGATCGTACGGGCCTGTGCTGTGGCTCCCCCATATCCAGCCCTCTCCTCCTCCTGTGTTACTCTGCTCTTCAGCCGGGAGCTGTCCACGGTCCCCTTCCCGACCTCTCAACCCAACTTGCTAACGATAGAGGAGGGGAAGAAGCGGGCTCATCTAGGAGGCGTCACCCAACTCGACAAATGACATGGAAGACCAATCAGAAAAGATATGTGGTTCCAAGGGGCGTGGCGTACAAAACAACGGGCCAATCGGTGTATTTGGTGAAAGCAGCGGGGTGAAACGCTGTGGGTTTGAGTGAAAATCATTAGCGTGTAGTAGTCCGGTGAGTTGATGCGAATAGTACGAGAGTGACGTGTCTGTGGATTTGAACACGAGAGTAATATTATGTATGTGGAGTTATGTTTGACTACAAGCACAATCTTGATTGAAAACTATTTTTATTTCTAGGATTTCAATCTTAGATCAATCACATCAATCACTGTTGTGTATTTGTACTTTAGCTTAATTTGAATATTTCTTTCACCTCCAGGGAGTTTGCGTAGTTTTTCAGTGAAAAGTCCTTAAAATAATGAAATAATGAAGCAAAAGCTTGAAAAAACAAACAAACAAACAAACAAACAAACAAAAAGCCCTGAAACTGAAATAAGCTACATTTCATGTCAGCTTGGTGAAGCCCACATTTTATAAAGAAGCTACGTTACCAAAATGAGCACAAGGTGATGTTTTTGGTACTAAATTCTGTGTACTATTATTAATTCATCTATTTTTAAAAGGAATTAATATAAATAATTATTTTGCAAATATACAGTAAGTAAGAAAACAAAGAGAAGAAAATGAGAGCCAGTAAAGCAAAATCAAAGAAACTGTAAAAGCTCTATGTTTATTCTAAATAATTTCAGTGGGTTTTTTGTTATCACCAAGCTGAATAAAAAGAACCGATGAAAAATGACCTTGTGTCAGAGGAAAAATTAATGTGAAATTAATGCAGTCTTCGTACAGAATGACTGCGTGGCTGAAAGCATCCTGCAGAGACTGTGTGGAAAGTCAATTATTTACCTCTTCATCTTGGAGATATTCACAAACATTCATTCTTCCTGTACTGTGTGTGAAACAAAATTTGGATTTCATCAGTGAATTTCTGTATAAAACCAATGATGCTGTTTTATCTCATCTTCTGCTCGAGCTGTGGCAAAGCGGCAATCTGACCACAGATCATTAAATTTTGATCCCATCTCAGCTCTCATCTCATCACCTGCTGCCTCTGATTTCTGAGATAAAGTAAGGTGATTGGAAATAACACATGATAAAAGCATGATGAAGCCAGGACGGCTGTGATAGATGATGGAACCTGCCCCAGTAATGAAAAGCATCTAATTTCTTTTTCCATACAAAAAGGTCACTTCTATAGTGGTTTAAGTCTGACTTCAAATGTTGATGAATTTAAATACAGCACCAGGTCATCTTAAAGGTTTACTCATAAATTTAAATAAAGAAAGCAAACAAGAAAGAAAAAAAGCCAGCATTGAAGAAACAACTGAGGAGAGTGAATAAACCTGATTTTATATGAGATTGTCACAGTGACAAGAAATACCTTGATCAGGAAGTTAAAGGAGAAGACAAGGAACATTTGATGACATCAAATGAAACACCATCTCATAATGTGTGTTCATTTACTAAGACATAACATAATGACATATACAACATATCATGACATGATATTGCCATGGTGGTGACATAATGAGAGCTTGATGTGACATTTTAGAATAGAAGATGAACGTGACTCCTAATTGACATATAATACCAACATGGACCAAATAGGATGTGATATGACTTTACACAACATATATAATATGACAGCATCCAATGACGTCACATAATGTAAAATTGAACAAAGAGAGTACTGTATAACAAAACATGACATTACATAATACTTAACATGACTTGACATAAGATGATGTGACATCTTATAGCTCGATGATGTGGCATAATAAAATCACATGACAGATTAGAATGTGATATTACATGGCATGACATAAAACAATATAGCAGGGTAAACAACAAATAACACTACATCGTGATACGAGAATATATCACGTCCTGTGATGTCATAATAATGTAACGACACATGACATGTTGCAGCTTGATCAAACTTGACATGAACTGTTTGGTGTGCGTGTGTGTGTGTTTTTGTGTGTGTGTGTGTGTGTGTGTGTGTGTGTGTGTGTTTGCAGCTGTGTGACTCAGTGTCGATGACACGCTGGTGTGCACTGGGACGTTATCGACAGACTCTGGGTGGAGTGACGAGCATGTGAGATGCACTGAGAGAGCATTATGGCCTGTAGCCCGTTCAATTTACAATTCATTACACTTCCAAGGACAAATAACTCTGTCTGCCTCTCTCTCAGTGTCTCTCTCTTTTCCTGATCCATCATCATATATTAAAGAACAACATGAGAAATAGTCAGACACTTATTTTCGATTAAATTACAAAAGATTTCAGTCCTTCTCCCTGCAGTTTATAATGCAAAGAAAGAGAACCCCACATTGGTGTTTATTTGAGATATAAAGGGGAAAAAAAACATTGATTCTCAACACAGTCAAAGTCCTTCAAGTGTGTTCTGCAATCAGGAAATCATTATAATAAGTACAACATGATGTGGTAGGTCTGTGTAGCTAGATTACCACACTTCACGGGCTTTGTTTATTAAGTCGGATTTTGTGTCCATGCTGGATGGTGTCTCATTGAAAGTTGGGGCTATTTTGAGTTTTTTTCCCCCTAACCAGTCATATGAAAGTGAACCATGTGTTCATTCTCCATTTATACTGATTTGTTCTGGAAGTTTCCCTGCCCTGTTATAAACTAGATCCTGTTTAGGCTCTGGTAAAGGAATTGAACCACTGAACATAGTCTATGTCATCCCTACAACTACAAGCAAATTGTCTGATTCTTTCAAGGAAATTCCCCAATTTAGTTGAGGTGTTGAGAAGGAAGATGAGCGGCTGTAAAAAGGAGAAAAGATGGTGGAGGAGACTGAAAAGGAAGCGAGGAGGAGCAGGATGGGTAGCATGGCAGATGTTGCTTTGTTTAAAGACTGTTGTGTAATTAAGGACAGAAGAACAGAAGCCTGACCCATTTTCTCCTTTTGATCAGCTGTCAGAGAGACAGGCAGGGGGTCTGGACCTGTTTGTCCGTCTCCCCTTAAAACTTTTAGCTGTCCCGCTGGGGAAAGAGAAAAGGAGAGAGGAAAGATAGGAGCAAATAAGTGAAATGAACAAGTGATATAAAGGAGGTGTGGAAGGTGGAGGAAAAGGTGAGGAAGGTGAAGAAAATTACTTGACATTAATGAAAAGAGAGGAGGATGAGGAGGAAGTAGAGTTGCATTGAAAAAGAAAGTTGGGAAGAAGTAGCTGCGGAAGAAGAGGAGGAAGAGTAAAAAGATCCAAGGCGTGGAAGGAAAGGAGGAGGAGAAGAAACAGGCATTGGAAGTGTGTGTGTGTGTGTGTGTGTGTGTGTGTGTGTGTGTGTGGTGGGGGGCTGCAAAGGAGCAGCTGCGAGGGGAGGAGGGTCGGGAAGGAGAGACATAGGAAGTGATAGAGTTTGGAGTCAATATGGCGGTGTAAATAAAGCACTGACATCACTGCCAGGCAGGGCCGAAGACTCCGCCCCTCACAGGAGGCTTTTAAATCCAAGGTCATTTTTATTAGCGTCCAATGACTACAGCTCCCAGGAGTCTTAGCCAGAGGCTATCATGACCTCAAAGTTTCCCGATAGTCATGTAACCATACAGGCCAACTGTCCATCGGCTGTAAACACTCAGTTTGAGAGACTGAAGGGTGTAAACAAGACGGCAAAGTAGGTTTTGTAAATTAATATGTTTTTGTACATTACAATCAATAATTTAATCCATCTATTTAATTTATTGAGCTATTGGTAGATTTTAATAATAAGAATAAGTGTTATTTGTCCTTTTGAAAAGCCTCCATCCTATTAGCTCCTCCTGAAGATGTTGAAGAATATCCTCATGTTTATTAAATGTTATCATCAAATCAATGCCTGAAAGAGTTGGATGCTAGTTTTCGCCAAGTCCTACTCAAACAGTAGGGGAAGTTAATTCTGTTTGGAACTGTTTTCACTCGTGGATTAATCCACGTTTGATCTCCATGGAGAGGCAAGATGGTGTGAAAGGATTAAGTCACTATAAACTCCAGTGTGTGTTTGTTGAAATGAGGGAATATGTCACCCAACAACAGCGTAGCACTCTGACACAGATTTAATGTGGTGTAGTCTCAAGTCTATACATAAAGTTTATCATATGAGAGTTGCTGTGGTAACAATTTAATAGTATAATTATAAAATGTTCATTGTGAGTTTCTGTTTCTCATGCTTTCTTCAAAATAATTAATAAATGTATTTACTGTATCAGGTGACAATATTTTTGGTGCTCATCAACCCATTTATTTGAGTATTTAATAATATTAAACATGGAATTAAAAGTAACAAAACTGTGAATGTGTAGATACGACATCACAACAACAGACCGACTGATGATCATTGACTGAGAAAAATGAATTCATCATTTCTTCTTTAAAGTTAATTCTCCCTTTCTGGGCTTGTAATTATTTTACTTATATATCTTTTTTTTGTGTTATATAGTGAGTCTGTCATAATACAGCTGTCACAGATATTATATTTGTGTTTAATTATCTAATTATATTGTTTTGGGTTGTTTCCAAATTTTTATTATTATTATTATTATTATTATTATTATTATTATTATTATTTGTATAAAATGCACTGAGAGCTTCTCTTATCTCTACTTTTATAGCAACATTCATCATTATCTCAACATAAATGTTATATCTATAAAAAATATTTTTCAGTATTCTTTACTTATTGTTCTAGTAAGAACTTGAGTTCTTTCTCAAAAATTGCTTTTATTACATGAGGTCAGCGAAGGAGACCATGAACCATCTCATCAAAACATGAAGGGATTAATTTTTAGACACAAGAATCCACAGCACTGTGGCCATGTAAACATATTTGAATTTAAATCCTAATATGTCAGAAAACTGTCCGTTCTGTTCTCGCAGAGAAACTGTTTTTCACTGCTTCCTAGACTGTCAGAGACTCAACAGTCTGTTCCTGTTCTTATAGAGTATCTTTCTCTCATTTGGTTTTGTTTTTGACATTGGTTTGAAATGCAGGAAGAATCAAAAAAAGTATCACAAGATTCTAAACTTTCTTCTGGGCCAAGCAAAGAATGCGATTTATTTAAGCATGTGGAAAAAGGTTGAAGTTTCGTCTGACTCCGGTGCAGAAGCCATTTTAAGAAGAATGTGTCAAACAAGAATCAGAATCCATGTTTAACTATTTCAGAGCTATGAATGATATAAACTTTTACAAACTTATGGTGTCAGAGGGGTCTTATGTTCCGTGTTGAGTGAGGAACTTAATTCACATATATTTTCCTTATGTTCCTACATATTATTTGTTTTTGAATTCTTGTTTGCATGAATCAATTTTGGATTTTGTGTCAATGTGACTATGTTGTCGATCAGGTTTGGTGAGTAAACATGATTTTAAAAATCAAAATCAAATCTCTCTCTCTCTCTCTCTCTCTCTCTCTCTCTCTCTCTCTCTCTCCCTCTCTCTCCCTCTCTCTCCCTCTACCCCCCCCCCCCTGTCTCTCTGTCCCAGACCATCTGCTGTGTACAGAGCAGCAGTATTGATCTGCAGCTTTGTGCTGGAGACCACATGCTAATCTATAGCGTTAGTGACAAACACTGCTCTGCTTTGCCTGGCATCTGTCCCACTGACTCTCTCTCTCTTTCTGTCCATATGAAACCAGTGTCATCCTCTCCCTCTCTCTCTCCCTCTCATGACCCAGCAGTTTTTTGGACAGGGATCCATCTGTCCGGCTGCAAAGTCTTGGCTCCTGTTCTGTGTTCAGTTTCATGGCAGCCATGTTTGTAGGTGTGATGGGATGGAGACAGATGTAGAGAGAGAATAAACACACTTAAACCTGTCAACACAGACTCTGATTTCATTGAGCTACACATTTCATTTATATACTGTAATTATAAGAGTGATACTGATAATAAAATTATATTCCAATATATAGACATTTATGTTGGTGTTCGTGTAGAGAAAAGTGGATTGAGTTTTGCATGAAGGTTATTACAGATTTCCACTTAATTATGTTGATTCATGAATCTTCTTCTTTCTTCTTCTCCTTTCAGCTTTTCCCTTCAGTTAATAAACCATTCAATTTGAATGTATAAAGAGATGATAGAATTTTCTAAATATCTTGAGTAGTTTATTATTTTCCATTCAGTATTTACTATTTATTTAAAAATATAGCATACTATAATTAATAAACACAGAAACAAAACATGGTAGACTTACAGAAAATTCAAAGGAGAAAGTAAAATTTTTCATATATGTATATCAGATAAAATAATTGTTAGGAGGTAAAATATAATAAATAGAGATACAAATAAATACATGTATTTAAAATAACCCATTTAATATATACATTAATATACAGTGATAGAGATTAAATATTAGAACAAGAACACAGACACAGACAGACACATACACACACACACACACACACACACACACACACACACACACACACACACACACACACACACACACACACACACACACACACACACACACACACACACACACACACACACACACATTGTGTAAGTGTAATATGATAATCACATCTTACAGCCATTTGTGAAAAACCTAATGTCAGGCACACTTCCATCATCTTCCCGCTTTCTTCTATTCATCTTCCATCCTCTCCCCTTTTCATTAATCTTCCATCCCTCTCCTCTTTCTCTTCCTCCTTTATACTCTTCAAGTCTTTTCAAACTTTTTGGACCTGCTGCCTCTTTTGTTGTGGTTCTGTTGCCCGTGTAATCGGCTTTTAATGGGAGCACAATGGCCGCGTGCAGAGCCAGCCCGCTGTATTCAAATGTGGCCGCCCGCCATTACCACCATGTTCCCAACTCTAAATAAATACTCATTTGACAGCCTTCATTAATTTGAATATATATTAGCTTCTGCTAAACTTCAACCAATGACATGGATTGAAAAATTCACACTTAACTATATTTATTTTGGACACGAAATGCAATTCTTAAATCAATTGTAATACAACCAAACCTCACAATATGACAATGAATTTAATATGAATTTTTAAGACATTCATATTACAAAGAAAGAAACAAGCAAAATAACCAGAAATCAATATTTCTGAACTGACTCTGCTTTAATTCTTAAAAATGAAGATTTATTTCCTCATAGTCATTCCTCTATTTAAACAGTGAGATTCATGTAGCAGAAACCTGCATGAATCTCATGCAACAATAGGACACAGAAAACAAACAAGCAGCTTGAAGAAATCTCACAGAGAAGTATAATTATTTACCAGGGTTTCATTAATATTAATATTAGGGAAAAGGAACACGTTTTGTTTTTATTTTCTGCTATTATTGCTCAATTCTGTTTTCTGTGAGTTCTACACTAATAACCTTTGCTTTTAATGAGTGTTTAACTTTAATGTACTCTGAAAAAACTGGAATTAGACTGTAAAATACTGATCATGTGTGATTTAATTGAAGGTAAACTTGTAGTACAACCCCAGCTTTTCATCAAATTCACCCCTCAAAAGAGTATTTCCTCAACAAAGGCTATCTTAAATATTCAATTCAAAATTCCTCTAAAATATTTAAATGTAAAATAATCAGTAAACAATAAAAATAGTGTTTGAATTCTCTGACGTTAAATGTAATGGGTTGAGAAGGATAACATGATACTGTTAAAATAATGTGAAAATTAAAGAGTATAATTGATTTTCCCCACGCGAGCAGCATAGCTTTTATTTTTGCAACACCAAAAGGAAGTGAACAACGTGGGATGTAAGAAGTAAAAAGAAAATATGTTCAACATTTTTAAATCACAATGTAATCTGTACGTTTCTATAATTCTAAATTATCACCTCTAACCAAAGGCCCTTCACACATGCAGCCGACAGTTTCAGAGCGCTACGCCTGTCTTTGATGCACAAGTATTTTCTGAGCAAACATCAGAAAACATGGCCACAGGCAGAGGCAGCTCATGCTAATTCAGATCAATATTGGTGATGAATTTCCATGAGAGCTCAGTTTCCTCTCAGAGAAGCAGCTCAGTGATCTGAGGCAGCTTCGCTCTCATCTCGGCGCATTAGTCAACACTGATCTGTCTGTCTGTGCAGAGTGGAGGCAGAACGCTGGACGGACCCGCAGCCAAAATGTAAAATAACCTCAGCAGTGGTTGAAGACATGGAGGCTATGTCCCCACGTCTCTCCGTAGAGATGGAGGCCTGGAGATAAGCTCTCATTTCTGTTTTTGTTGTTGCTTAAATGAAATATTCAAATGAAATATTAAAAAATATTAGAAACTATAAAATCTTTTACCATATTTATTACATATGTAATATAAATGTTTGTGAATATTTTCAAGGATAAAGTCTGGCATTCTCAGAATGCACCACTGACTGAGCAGCTACACTGCAGTGCATTGACATATGAGTTTGTAATAATAAAGCTTTATAATTATAAGCATTTCAGGTAAACTGTACATGCTATGATTGGCGTCATCTGAAAATGTTCTAAAATTTATTTATTTTTAAATTACTGAAGACTTTTTGAGAAAAATTGAAAGTATTGTTTACATGAAATTGAGTTTGTAAATTGGAAGCATGTAACTGATGCTATTTTACTGTGTGCGACAGCAGCTTTAATTTAAACTGAATGTCTAAAATTTTTAATTTGCAAACTTCTCAATCTTTTTAAAGGACTGAAATTGTTCCCCAGGGAATATCTGGTGTATTCCAGCTCCCTCTTTACTCCAATTTCTTCTGTGCATGTTTGTGTGTCTGTCTGTGCTCTGAAATGAAACATATTTTTATTTGTAAGAAATAAATCCTGGTCAAATGAAGGACTGGACTTTAAACTCTGCTGTTTTGATAAGTCAGCATAAATATAGAAAGCTGTTCTATATATGCCTGCTGTTAATAATTTATTAAGTGTGTTTTGAACAACATTATGACAATACAACCACAAACCAGACCTCATCCTGGAATTCAGCTTTTATTACTCAATGTGTGCAGTAAGAGTCATTCTGAGAGCTGGGGTTGGTCATCAAGACAACAAAAGCTATACATATAAAACAGGGGTTCTAAATTGTTTCTAAAATATGAAGAAGATACAAAAGTGAATGACGAATGGCATTGAAAAAGGACGAAACGCTAAAAGATTAAAAAGAATACAACAAAAAGACAAATAAATTTGAACAAACAGATGTAAAACAAATGGATAGAAAGAAGCTGAATTAATAGAAGTGAAATAATTAAATGATCAAATAGGAAGAAGACACTTATTAATAATGACACACAAATACAACAAAACAATTAAAAATACACACCAGGCAGTTGCTGCACATGTTTGCTCATTAACACAAATATTAGTGCTCTCTACACTCCCCAGTTATTTCGTACTTGGTACAGTCCTCCTTCTGGTCAAGGCCTTAAACACTGCACGCTAAAGACTGGACAGAATAAAAACACACACTGGCTGTGTTGAACAGGACAAACTAACATACAGCTTACATAACAGTTCAACAGATCAGCGTGTACTGCACAGAACCAGTACCAGCAGACCACAGCTATCACACGACTTTATGGATGACATCACTGCACCTCTAACATACAACATTACATTCTTTTCAGTGTAATACTTTACGAACTGCTTTAAGGCAAAATATGATACTTAAACACTTTAGTGGTACATATTTTTCTGTGACATATTGTTTATTGTCTATTGATTATTTCTCAGTGCTAGTTGCAGGTCAGTTTGACCGTATCCCAAGGTGTGAACATTTAATCATACACCAACCACATCACCTTACATGTTTGTCATGGTCATAAAAAAAATGTTTCTTGAAACCAAAACCCTTCTGTTACATTCCTTTAAGGATTACTAGAACAGATAATAATATTGATTTTGTGTTACTTATATTTTCTGAGATGGTTGCGTTACCATAAAAATCCCATTGTTACTGCTCCTCCACTGTGATCTTGTGTCATATTCACTCGCAATTATTCACTGATATGGAATGCGGCCATGATTCTAACTAGCCAGGGAGCATATGCCATTGGAAAGTATGAAATGATGCAATGCATCTTGGGGAAGAATAATATGTTCAGTAAGCTCAATACACATACTGTATGTTAAGAAATGTTTGTTAATATTTTTATACCAAAATGTTTTTATGCCTCAATTTCACGTCATACTTATCTTGACCACGTAGCTTCAAACAGTAATTTACTGCACCCAGTGTCTGTTTCATATTTAATTCTGTTACACTTCACAAAAAAACATGTTTTATCATACACCTTCTTGACAAAGAATTCCCCCAAATTGCTGCTCAGAATCATCATTTATTAACTACATGACTACAGCAGGGGGCATGATTATTTAATGTCCTCTGGCATGCTGCTCTTTTAATCATAAAACTCGATTTATTGATTTCCTCCATGCCTGAAGAAGGCTCTGACAATCAGGGCGATGGCTGTAGATTGAGGGTTTCTGAGTTTTCACACTTCTGATCAGAAAGAAAAGAACAAGAAGAACAGCATTAATATTTCAGACGTCTGCGTGGTTGAATCAGAGACGACAGCAGATTAGCAGAACTGTTTCATGTGTCATAACAGAGTCAAACGGTCCTCTGCTGTCAAAGCACTCACCGTTTTAGATGCAGCATGTTGAAAAGAATGGGTTAAAATGGAAATTTGTCATTTTAGTTTATTTCTTTACCACCATACTGTTTCTGTTATTTTATACATGCTTTTGTGTCTTTAAGTAAAAGAAAACCTTATCTAGCATTTTTACTTTTTAGTTACTTTATTTCATTTTTTCCCCACAGAGACGTTTTCTGTAAATAATAACATGTGTGATATACTGTAATAGTACTTTTGTCAGCTTAATATAGATACATTTACATACATAATGTACATATGTAGCTGTTTTTATTTTGCTGTTGTTCTTTTTCATTTGCAACAAAATTATATTTGCTCATTATAAAAAATATGTTCAGAAAATATTTTGCTCCTATTTGATTTTAAATGATGAAGATTTCCTTTAATGCCACATGTGTACGTGATCATTTAAAGTCACCTTTGAACCTACAGTAGGTTCCTCCATTTCAAAAAGTTAATGATTAACTGATCACTGCAGTGAACGTAAAGGTTGTACCGTGCAACAAACTCAAACACTAGCTCATTTTTGTAATTGTGAATTTAAATATTTAAATTAAATTAATTTAAATAGTCTCTGTAACAAATGGTCTATCTCCATAAAAATAAGCTGCTACTTTTTTGCTTATTCGTATTGTTAATTATTTATTTATTGACATATTTTCATATCCATTTTCCCATTTGTGTATATATTTTCTCAGCTGTCTGATTTCATTTTTCACTGCTGCATTGACCAGCGTCATTCCTGCAAGTGTCCATAAAGGTTCATTTTGTCAGTCATAACAATGTGATTGTTTTGTACACCATAATGTTCTATTTACTCTTTAAAACTTATTACTCTTCTCGAACAAATCTCTTTCATTTTCATGTGTCAGCGGGGAGTTTGTCTCTCACTCTATTCAGTAAAATGTGATTGCTAAAAATGCATCATGGCTTTTAGTCAATATGTAAAATAAAACCAAACAAAAACTCAATCCTCCATAAAATATAATAAAGGGGATATACATTGTTGTTCTTATTGGAACTCAAATACAAATTGAGTTTAACTGTTTTTATTTCATACTTTATATATATATATATATATATATATATATATATATATATATATATATATATATATATATATATATATACACACACACACACACACAATGTATTAAACACTTTATATAGTATTATATAATAAATAAATAAAAATATTTAAATATAGATCTCTGCCTGATTTCAATATTTCGTGTATCAAATATTTGTATACTAGACATTTACTAAATGACTTTATTCAGATGTAAAATAAAACCCGTCTGTGAGATTAAGAAGGCCTGTTTTAAATCCAGCTGTTCTTGTTGACTCGTGCAGATCGTCTTTTGTTACCAGCTGCTGACATGAAGCAGTGGGGCTAAAAGGGTCAGAGGTCAGAGGTCAACCACCCCCGGCGTACGCCATCTGACCTCTCTCATTTCCATACACGCTGACCTACATTCTTGTGACAGTTGTTTCCGTTAACATGTTTCACATAAACACACAAGAAAAGTTTTTTATTTCATTATTGAAGGTTCAGTTAATATTTTCATATTTTATAATCTTTTTTGTTTTCTGTAAAAAATATGATTGTAAATCCAAATGCAGTAGAAATATCATGATTATAATTATAACAAAAAATAATTCTTAACATCACATTCAGTATAAATTCTTTCATGCATTTCACTTGTTAGGTTATAAAAGGAAAAAATAAGTAGTGTGTATTTGAAAGAAACTGAGTAATGCAATGAAAGATTCACCAACTCACTGTGTTGCAGCAGCTCCACCTTTGATTTTGACTGCATTGATAACTTTTTTATGGAAAACAACAAAAATTCCAACAACAAAAATTGTTGTGGAAATTGTTGTTTTCTTCATTAGATTTTTAAAAATTCTTTTATGAATCTATAAAGCACATTATTTTGATAATTTGTCACCTTTTGTTATCCTCTTGTCTGGACACTCAGTGGTTCAGAGGAGTTTCACTGACCTCTGACCTCTGAGGCTACGCAATCAACCTGACTCCCTAAAACCAACAGCTCAGTATCGACCGAAACGCTCTCTCTCTCACATACACATGCACGCACGCACGCACGCACGCACGCACACACACACACACACACACACACACACACACACACACACACACACACACACACACACACACACTTTATATTCAGCATATACTGTATGTATTGTGAGTTGAAGTTTTGGATTTTTTTATGTTGAGACACAATTACGGATATTTTAGTGAAGCATGTCTCAATTCAGTAAAGTCATTGTAGGAAAAAATAAAAAATTTATTTATTTTGCTGAAGTAAAGCCAGTAGATTTTGCAGTAAAGAGAAGATGTTTTATGAAAATGAAAACATTTTAGTAAAGTTAAGTCAAGTTCAAAGTGTTTTCCACAGCTAAAAAAACAATAAAAATAACCTTGGTGATAAAAATTCAGTGATGTGGCCATATTTTGAAGTGAAGACATTTTGGTAAAAATATAATTGTAATGTGAATGATCTTTTAGAAAAATTAAGATGTTAGTAAAGCAGGGGCACTGTAATAAAATGAAAATATTTTGGTAAACTGCAGGACATTCTATTTAAAAGTACAGAACATTTAGTAAAACACTGAAACATATGGATATTAAGGAAAATTTTAAAACAAGGCAAATTCAGTAAAATGGAATCTACTGTATTTTAGTACAGCAGAGACATTGTATTTGGATATTAATTGGATTAATATTTTGTCGGTATTGGTGTTTTCCTGCTGTTTGTCCCTCCACACTGCGTTTTGGTCAGTCTCCTCTGTGTTCATCCTCAGCTTCTCCATTGTGAGTTCGATTACCAGCCTCTGCGTTGCATATACAGTATAGCCTTCACTGACATTATTGTAATTGTTGAAACACAGGAAATTATTGATCGTTTTCTTTTATCATAAAAGACAGCAGGACAGAAATTCCCTTCAAATAGATTCTTTTATTCATTTAATGATAAATGATTAAATAAATGCAGTGTATATAAGTACTACATTAATAAGACAAGTTCGCTGAAATGCACCATATTGTGGATGATATCTAAATGTTTGTATATTACACATCATAGAAATGCTCTTAAAAGATATGAATAGAGCCAGCATCATTCAAAAGGCAATACATTCTGGAAGAAATTTAAGAAAAAATAACACGAAACAGCCGAGGTGCTCTGGCGCCGTGCCCGGAGTCTCCCCCGCCTCACGCCCTATGCCAGCTGAGATCGGCTCCAGCTCCCCTTGACCCGCTACGGCGGATAAAGCAGCAGAAAATGAATGAATGTATGAACATGAAACAAAATTTTATAGCATCGACTTAAACAAGTTCATTTCATGAGTATGAGAAAAAATTAAATAATTACAATTATCATTAAATGAGTTTAACCGTCGCGCCAACAATCTTTCTGTCAAAGTCCTGATAATGTCATGTTTCAAGTAATAGGTCGCTCAAGTTGGATCGAGATGGTTGAAGACTGAAAATCAAACAAGAACCTGATACGATTCAGCAGCAAATTACAAAATAATCCTACATTCACTCAGCTCTAACATTTTTGAGCAGAAAGAGCAAAAAAAAATAAAAAAATTTTAATCATTCGTATTTGATATGCCCAATAATGTCTGAAAGTAAATGAACCTCTGAAATGTGATTTCACATGTAAGACAGTCATTTGTTCTTTTTCAGTCATTTGAGCATTTTCAGGCTGTTCTTATCTCTTTAACTACCAGACACATTCACTGTAGATTTCACTCTCTGTATAAGTTTAGATTATTTTATATATTATGTTTCTTTAAGTAGAGAGCTCCAATGCAAACACCACATTGTAATCCATGAGTAAGTACCAGTACAAACCACAATGAAAATTGTTGATGGACTTCAAAGACGTGAACATACCATAAAATACACAGAAATGCTGCTGAAAAGACACAAACACAACCTGAAGCAATAATTAAGAAGCAGTTTGTACAACGGTACCAATTCATAAAAACCTGAGTATGCAAATACACAATGTGGAATCACAAAGGATCAATGTTTGTGCCCCATATTTACAAAAAGGATAGACTCAACCAGGAAGTAGTTTTCCATTACAGCCAGAGAAAACATTGGTTGAATGAACAGGAGAACAAAAATAAAACATATCATACATTTTCTTGAAGATATGGTTATTTTCTTTTAATTTCTTGTAAGTTCTTTTTCATCATCTACAGTCATCCACAGTTCGATCAGTTAAGCTGCTGACTTTAGACTCTATATTTGTTCATTCCGTGAATTTGTTCATCAACTGAGTGTCCCCAGAAATTTTGTTCATTTTGAACAAAATTATATGTAGTTTATGGTCAATGCTAATATTTAGTAACTATGCAGGAAGTAGCTTCCCCTCTATGGGATGAGGCAGAATGTATGGGTGTACACATATAATGTTTGCACACAGCTTTATCCAAAATCTGTTCCCTCTACCCTTGCCCATTGTGGTTTCCTCCATCAACAAGTTATTTGATCAGCAATGTCTATTTGCTCATTTGTTTGTTTGTCCACAAGATATTTTACAATACAGTAGTCAGATTTTCAATGACAACAACGGTGTTGTGCTGCCAGAGGCATGAGGCAACATTTATAGGATATGTTAGCTCTTATGTTAATCACAAACACTTTATGAGTGTATTACTGTCATCTTCTGGCAGTAGTACTGCATTACTAGTCAGCGCAGGTAAAGACAAGGTACAACTACTCTTTATGACAAAACAATATTGTTATACTGATTGAATTTTAATCACTTAATGACTATTTGAAGATTTGCATATCACAGCCTATCCTAATAAGTTTCACTGTGTTGGCCAGCTTGTGTATTCTAAAACAAGGCAGGAACTAATATTTAATATTGCTAAATATAATAATATTGCTAAATGGACTTCTATTGCTAAATGACATTCTAATGGGGTGGTGAGGTTACATCAGTTGCCAGGGTGACAGTTCGTCCTTTGACTTGTTGCCATACTGATGTTAACAGCCCTTGATCTGCAATTTTTATTTATCCAGTGTCAAACCTTTTCTATGTGCTTCTGTTTCATTATGAGACTTCTCGTGGAAACAAAACCTGATGCTGTCTTATGTACAGTAGTTTCTGGCTGTGCTACTTATTGCTGTGATCAAATGTGTACAGCATATCCTTATTTCTAACATTCAAGCTCTAATTAACCCATGTACACTGATAACATGGCAGAAAAAGTGAAGAAGAACAAATGTTTAGTGGATAAGGTTACAGATATGTTTCTCAGCAGACCAAATTGGAGTCACAAGGGAGATTGTTTGACTTATCAAAGATAGTTTTAAATCTTACCAATAGTTGACTAATGGGGTAATGTTAAGTATAGAGAATGCTCTAAGGACAGTCTGCTGCATTTTAATCAGGTTCTGGTGTTTCCAAGTGTTTTCAAATTAAAAGAATGGTGCTTAAGTGCACTAAAATCTGTGAAACGAGTTAGTATTGTTTTTATAGATATGTCTAAATGACCAAGAACATGAAAGACCTCATTTGACAAGAAGTCATTATGTCAGAGCTTTTACTAATAATTAAGTTTGGATGAAGCGTGTCAATCATATATGTAGTAGCTAGAAAAAACCATGTTGGAACAATCGTCTGTAACCTGAAACATCCTAGAAGTCTATTCCTGGTAGGCTCAGATGTTTTTATTTCCAACAGTGAAGGCAACACATCTATGTGACATGTCAGCAACAAGCTGTAGTGAGATCTGTAAGAGGCCACTCTGTCTGGATCAGACAATGTGAGGAACCTGATAATGACCAGACCCAACAGACATGAGAAGTTGGGAATGAAAACAATGTAAAGACATTACAGTAGAACCTCGAGATACAAGTTTAAGGTGTTATGTGACTCAGATTGTAAATCGAACAACTCGAAAGCCATATATTACCCCATTTAAAATAACAAAAATCATTTTAAACCAGCTTTGTAAATTATTTAAAAAATCCTCCAGATTATTTTTATCAATCAATAGACATGCATACTTTGCCTGTGCATAATTAATTATACACAAGTTATGTAAAGAAAGATAAACACATGAAAAGAAACGTAAAAATCACGACCTATGTCTTTACTCCGCGAAAGAGAATGAGATGAGGTCTCAGCTGATGTTGTATCCATCCACCAAATAGCAGTGGTGTCCCGAAGCACGGCTCGTATCTCGTATTCTGTTTATGTCGAACAAAAAAAATGACCAGAGCGACGGCTCTTATCTCAAATAACTCGTACGTTGAGCAGCTTGGGTATCAAGGTACTTCTGGATTTTACTTCCTTTCATCTAAAAGAAATGCAGTCACCATGATATCAAATGAGCAAAATGGTGCACGGATTCCCCCAAAGCAATCATTTTTCAGCACATGAGATGTAAAAGATGATTGATCAGAATGTTAAGGATTTGCTGTCTGTTATGTTTCTTGACTAAGTCACAGACAAACGTAAGGATCTATGGTTGCCTGATTTGACTCTCTCAACAGCAGAGATATTATGTAGCCTGACACCAGCCTAATAAATGTTTATCTAGCCACTGTGGCCACACAGATTTATCCCAACGGTGTCTTTTTAGGTTACTTTGACCAGAGGACTAAAGCATGACTGTGTTCATAGTAGCATGATGCTTCAGATAGCAGGGAGATAACAGACTAGTAAGAACAACTGATCGAACCATCGACCCATGAGGTTGAAGGTTTACCGGAGCTTGAAGACTGCACAGCAGTTTTGAATAAACAAGGAAGGGACCTCTGGAAGGTTCGGTGATGATATCTTCTGTTACAACACATCTGACCACAATTGGGGTTCCAAGATGATGTCACGTTGAATTATGACAACCACTCGGCCATGTCCAACTTTTTTTTTGTCATGATGTTGGGATCTGAAATGGATTAGCATGTTAGTTCCATAAAAATGAAACAAGAAGTGGTCTGTCTTTAACAAAGTACTGATGCCTGTGGTTTTACATGGTCAATTTGCTGATTGGTAGTTGTTGTGCCAAGATTCAAAGTTATGATATTAAGAACACTGCTGCCTAAAAGCCGAGGCACAGCAACCTTTTAAAAATGAGGAAAAAAAAGAAACTGCAGTCATTTTCTCTGCTGGAGTTTTGGTAGACGTTACCATCTCTTGACTTCTTGAACTGATGCTGTTTGCACAGTTCATCTGGAGCGGCACACAAATACAGGCACCTGTTAGAATTCCTCAGAGAACATGATGGACTAACAGCCTGAGAGCCAAGATCTTTCATTTAAAAGCATGAAGTCTTCCCTTGTTGCCTCGTCATCTTAACAGCTCTGCCTGTGGAGGATTCAGAAGAGGCGCTGCGCTGGCTGCAGGCTTCAGCCTATGCACAGTGGGAGAGGGACAGCTTCAGCAGCCCCTCCAAATGCATCTTATAGAGGAGTTTGAACTCGGCAGGTAACTGATGAGACTCCTGCCATTTGGTGGTGAACTTCGTGCCCTTCTTGTCGTAGTAGTGGTATGGTAGCTCCTTACCCGTGTTTGGGTCCCAGCCAAAAGGCCAGAAGCCGTACAGATGTATCTGGTCACACATGGATGAAGCCAATGTGTACATCAGGATGCCAGTGCTCAGGCGCTTTGGCGACAGCTGCTTGGTTTTCCAGTAGCTGATGAGTACAAGAGAGTAGAACAATCACATGTTAGAAGAACCCAAAGAAGAGTTTTCTAAGTATGTGAAGTATAAATCACCTAAAACACATGGAAATAAGCTAAATTGCATTGACATTACTTAACAAATCTTTTACATATTCTCATATTTCTCTAAGAAGTATTTGTATTTTCTGAAATGCCTCTGTTACATCCCGCTTCAAAGCGATGATGTATTGTAACTGTCAGTGTTGGTGTGTTTGTCCGTTCGTCTGACCTGAAAGGTCAGAGACTGCAATATCCCGTGACTTAGGTAAGGGTATGTGAAAGTAATACCTGACAAGTGCATAGCATTGACCTTTCAGGGTAGGCTATGCACTAGCTTTGGCCGTAGATCAAAGCTAGTGCATAGGTAGATCAAATACTAGCTTTGATCTATGGTCTTACACTGGCCTTCTCCCTCGTCTTTCTATCTTGTCCGGTTCCTGAGTGGACAAAATTTGAAATTTGACCTTGATCTAATTTTCTCAAGGTCAAATTCATCATCTCATTTTCTTCCCCTTTGTCGCCCGAGTAATGTGCTTTTAATTAATTAATTTTAATTTGTACTTAAAAAATATCCAGATGTGGACAATGGCTCATCATGTCACATCAGTGTGTGCAGCTGGCTCATAATCCACATCTGGAGATTAAAATACAAGTACATTGGAAAAAAAGACAACAGTTTATAACTCCAACATTTTTGTAAGAACAAATCTATCTTTCTTTCTGAAATTATCTCAAAAATCTTTCAACAAATCTTACTGAAACTGTGGAGGTAGAACCCAGGAAAAGGAAATTAAATTACATTTTGAAGCATTTGAAGGTATGGATGCAGATTCTGCAATAACCCTAACCCTAACACGTTCACAAACATTGTGAATTAATATTATTTCTTGAATAATTTATCAATGTTAAAGTTATGCCAAAAAACACCCCAAACACACTTTGTAATGTGACCACAGTTGAATAAAAACGTCACAGAGGTGGAACTCTCCAAGACGGCCACAACAAACCACTTCCAAGAGTTCTTGAGGTGTTGAAAGCAGCCTGAGCTGCTTAAACGTGACGATTCTTCCAGGACAGGCAGCTTTAATGGGATTGATGAAGATTAGTCTACTGTACCAACTTCCTATTCTGCTGCTACAACACTAAGCACCAGACCTAAATCCGACTCCGCGCACAAAACCCCAGCTCTGTGCCATGCCTTTCACTAAAGACATGTTTTCTCATAATCCGGCTTTGAGACCAAATCTCCTTTTTGCCACACAACACAATCACGTTTGTTTACACAAAGACTTTAAAGAGGATAGAGATCAGCACTGACATAAATACAGAGAAAGAAACACATGGACAATCACGAGCTGACCATCCTGACCTGGTGTGAGATATGAGAGTCTGGATAAGATAACATCATATAGGGACCTGTTGAAATCAGCAATGACAACACATCAGAGTCTGATCTGGATTCAAGTAATAATCCGGACTGTTTGATCCAGAATTTTAAAATGTATGGAACAACAGCCAAACCAGCAATGACACCAAGATGATTCAAAATTCTAGGGGTAGGTTTTAATGGACATGTGTTATGAGGTTCAGATTTAATGCGACTATTGTATTTAGGTGCAATGACGTGATAGGGAAACTGATCTCCTTTGGAGGAGGTGTGTTACTGCAACACAATTTCTCTTAGTAATTATGGAAATAAAGCTACAGGATAGTCACATGATTCCCTACTGTTAAAGTGAGATAGCAATGGATAGTAAGACTACGTTAGGAAATAAAAATAACAGCAGAGTTCATTTTACCTCAAGAAAGTAGTGCGTCCCTGGGATGCGCGTCAAGAAAAATGTGTGGATCCCAACTTGACATTAATGCATCCCAAAATTAATAACAATATATGTTAGAAGCGTACGCAGGGATTGAGTTTTGCCAATAGCACAATATAAAAACTAAACAAACTGTTAATTAAGTAAAAAGAAAAAAAGAGTAAAATTATATATTGGTTTTATCAAAATGTTTAAGACTGGTAGTCATTAGAAAACAGTTTTAGAAATAAAGATGCAATACAAATTTTTTTTTTTCAGTTTTGCTTTTCACTCACTAGTTTTCTTTGCCCTTAATTCATATACTGTATTCTCCTGTGGACGCTGCACCAAGCAGACAGAGCCTTCTCTACACACATTCCAGTAATATCTGTCAGTAATATCTGTCTCTTTTTCTTCATTAACTTTTGATTGTGGTAATTCAAGAAAGCACTCGTAACTTGCTTTTTCTCCAACTTTAGTATCTTTTTCGGAGGCATTGTGATAATCAATCAATCAGTCAATCTTTATTTGTATAGCGCTTAACTACATCAGCAGACATTTCAAAGCGCTTTAACACAGACAAACCCAACAGGACGCTTTTGATTGCTCTGGAGGGTCTAACTAAGTCCTCGCTCAAACTGCAGCATATGAAGTGAGCAGACGTCTTGTTGCCGTTTGGCCGATTTTAATAAAGCGGAATCACGCAGTTGAGTCTCGAGACAAAAAACTCGCACGAGTTTCTCGTGCGAGATCAAAACATTTCCAGGTTCAAAATTTAAGTGGAGAAATGGAAAAATTGTGAATATTTTTGTTGAATGGAAGTGCATTTACAGCTTGCGTCCCAGGGACGCATGCTGTCTGACGATTGTGCGTCCCTGTCAAAGACCTAAGGACGCACGCTAACGAGAACACTGTAAGAGTAAACATAAATGTAACTTTTAAATAATAATTCTATGAAGGTAAAAAAATATTCAAAACCTACAGCACTTGTTTGAAAAAAAAAAATCCCCACCTAATCTAATAAATATTGTTGCCACCAAGAGTTGTCACCATTGGTGGCAACGACATCAAACATTTGCGACAACTGACAGTAATTCTTTCACATCGATGAATTTGTGGCCCACTCTTCTTCTGTATAATGGTTTTAGTTCACCCACAATGGAAGGTTTTCCAGCATTAATTGCCCCTTAACGTTCATGTCACAACATGTCCATTGAATCAAAGACTTAGGACTTAGATGAGGCCACTCTAAAAGCTAAATTTGTCTTGGGGATCATCAAAATATTTTTTTAGCAAATGTGACACAAGCCTTTCTTTTGCTCAGCAGTGGTTTGGATAGCTTTTTCCATCTATGTATGAAATCATCATTTAAAAACTGCTTTAGTATTGACTCTGCTTATGTTTGTTTGATGATCTGAATCATTTACTTGGGACAAAAATAAATAAATTAAAATGGGGGCAAGTACTGTACTTTGTCACATTACATTACTATGTCAGCCTTAAGATATTCATATTAATGAGTTGTTTCTTTTGATCATTACTTTTGTTCATGTTTAAAAAATAATTTCACGTCTGGCTATCAGACCTGGAAAAGATGTTAATGGAAGCATTAAAAAAAGCATTGTAATTGTAATTCAACTGGATCTTCCATCAACATTTCCAGCTAGTTACCCACTCAATGAAGTCAGCAAAAGCTAGAGACAAGGCCAAAGGAACCAAAAGTGGAACCCGTCCAGCAGCATCCTGACTTAGTGGAGGGCCACTAGCTCTACTATATGAAGCATCTAGCGATCAGTAAGCTAAAATAAAGGTGATGATAGAGATACAGCTAACAGATCCTCTCAGATGGAGACGGGGTTTTTAATGCACTGCAGTGATACTCTGTATCTTACTTGTTGATGTACTGCATGATGTTTCCAGGCCAGGCCAGTTGCACCTTCAGCTGATGTCGATGTTCCACAAAGAAATCTACCAGCGTCCTTGTCACTGTGGCCGATGTGTGGAAGAAAAATGCCGGTATCCACAGGATGACCCCGTCCAACTTCTTCAAGCTCAGGAAAAAGTTATTCCTATCCTGCACAGTCAACAAATTGTTGTAGTATTTCTCCAGGATACTGGGGTTAAAGGTTGTCATGTTGGTCCGTCGTCCAACATCTTTCTTAAAGATCTCAGTTGGAGCAAAGTTGCAGCGGAAGACAAAGTCAAACTTCTCAATCTGAGCACCGCAACGTGAGCCAGTCAGGATGCCACTGTTGCCTATCACTGCACAAACATTGTAGTGTTTGTTGAGGATCTGCGATTTCTCAGGGAGGAGAGACTGGAAGTTCTCACCAATGGAGAAGACATACTTGTGGCTGGAATAGTCATAATGCATCAGTTGTCCGATTCGGACTGAGTCTCGTGTAAGGGTGAAGTTGTGGGGGATGTCGATGTACCGAGAGATCTCCTTTCTGCAAAAAAAACATTTTTGTTCATTACTACATTGTGTCTGTAACCATCAATAACTCAGACATGATATTTGTTCTTTCTTATCTAAAGACAATTAATTTTGTCTTTAAATAAGGAAGTTATGTGTTGTAGATGATTACATTCAGAGGCAGATCTGAATCTCTCCAATTCCAAGGACATCTGAATCAGACTAGATGTAATGGCATCAACCTGAGCCAATAGGAGTGCTCAATTCACACATGTGACTCTATACATTACCAGCAAATAAAGCGACTGAGAAGTGATGGGTATACAAGTAGTTAGAGGGAAGAAATCTTCAAAAAAAGAAGTTGAGACAATGTAAATCTTTTACGACATT
Source organism: Antennarius striatus (assembly GCF_040054535.1). Classification (NCBI taxonomy): domain Eukaryota; kingdom Metazoa; phylum Chordata; class Actinopteri; order Lophiiformes; family Antennariidae; genus Antennarius; species Antennarius striatus. Next base: position 4,174,101 of record NC_090790.1, on the reverse strand, counting down.
GTCCCCAAGTTTATTGATGGAAGTAAACGACCCACAGACAACCAGGAGCTCAGTCCAAAGCACTGATTCTTTAATCCTGGACTCTTGTTTCATGGCTGAAGAGGTCCCTTCAGTTCTAACTGACTGGATGAGAGAAGGAACATCTAAACCCTAAACTGAAGTACAATTGTTTCAGATTCAACCTTCACTGGGATGATTCTCTTCCTTATGAGGAAATAAAAAGCCGATGTCTGTCTTAAGTCTTTGTGGAGCTATAAAACACCAAACAAAATGTGATATTTAAAAGTGTATACTCCACAAGGAGGGAAGATTAAGTAATAAAATGTTTTTAGAAAAATAATGTCACAATCATACTATTAAACAATTAAATCTGTAACTAGGGTGCTTTTAGTTACAAGTTTGTTTGATATAAATTTTATAGAATTTGACCAGACAACTCAGAGGAAACAGCAGAGAAGGGAAATAGTCAAACCGCGTGTGTGTGTGTGTGTGTGTGTGTGTGTGTGTGTGTGTGTGTGTGTGTGTGTGTGTGTCACCTACTTGAACTGTGTGAAAGCAGTGCTGTTGTAGCTCCATTTAGAGGTATTCTGCAGGTCCTCATTGGTCAGAGGATTGAAAGCTTGATCCAGATGCTTCAACGCCATCTGGGAGCTTCACAGTCAAAGAAGAGAAGAGAAGCAGGAAGAGGAGGAGGAAACACAGACATGGAGGTTAACCCGGTTTTCATGTTAGTAGGAGGTGATGTGCTCCATTTACACCTTGGAATGACTTCAGGAGAGTTTTATGTCATTCACAACAAGGTTTGTGGGTAAAATATTTGTACAAGAAAAGAAACACAAGCAGTCAGGCAAGTCAGACAGCTTTCACAAAATGCCCCCCAAAAAAAAGAAAAGAAAAAAGAAACAAATGATTTTCTTTTCAGAGAAAGCCGTCTTTTTTTTTTTTGTTTCTTGCGTCTGAGAAGCAGTTCATTAACAAATCAGTTCATGCTTTTTTTTTTTTCATTATCATTTGTCGGTTGGCAAATATTTTAAATATAATTCATGTGAATATAGACTTAAAACTTAAAATTGTGAGATTGTCTGACTGCAGGCATTTCTTCATGTCATTACAGTTGATTCTGCAAAATTAAAAATCAAGCAAAAGTAAATCATAAGCATTTTTAAGAAAAAGAATGACTGTTATTTCAGTGTAATCTTTTTCACAAAGCCAAAATGCCTCCATAAAAAGCTGATTGGAATGAACAAGTATTTGAGGAGCTGCTCGGCAAATGTGTTTCTTTAGGGAAACAGTTGCAGAGACAAACTGATTGACACTTTCAGCCTCTTGTTGTTGAGGCTATAATAAACAATCACTGCATTTCTTGACAAATGAGCACTACAGTCAGAATGTTGCTGAAATTCTATCCATCTTGCCAAGCTGTTCAATATTTTACATGCATTCTCGTTGAGGGAAATAAATTTTTCCTTCAGTCATATTTGGTTTCATCTATGTCAAATGTCATATCTCATAGGAGAGGAAACGTGCTTAATAAGATGACACTTTGGATGCAGTGCAAGAAGCTTCATTTCCTCTGATGTTAAAACCAAGGAGAATAAATTTGTACATTTTCTAAATCATGATTTTCACATGAAAAGCATGATATTTTTACTTTTCCTTGAACATGTTTCTGTCTCCTCATTCGAATTACATATATAGGCCAGATCCGTCTTCATTCACAGCTTAAAAAGGTACCAATAGGGAATAAGGAACTAAATTCAAAATTAAAATCAAGATTAAATAGCAGATAGCCATTTTCTGAGCAATAAAAACCTAATGGTAAAAAAAGAAAAGAAAAAAAAAACCATAAAAGAAAGCCTGAGTAAATCAGAAAAAAGTAAGTAAGTAGATATAGATAAAATAAAAAAGGAAGAAAGAGCAAGTCTAAGAAATGCGGGACACAGGAGAGAAAGACAACAGAAGCAAAAAGAGAAAATTCAGACGAATTGAAAGAGTAAAAGCACATGGATGGAATGAGGACGTTTAACGAGCAGAAAAGAAGAGAAATTACTAAATAAAACAGGACGTAACAGAACTAAAATTCAAAGCAATGACATTTCCTCCAAATGAACATCCAAATGCAAAGGTTTCAGGTTGAGGCACAACTGAAAAATAGTATTTGCAAGCAAATTAAAAAACATCCTCATGTTGCGTGCAGTTAGAGGATCGTGGAGTTTACTGCATCAGGACAGATCAGACAATAATAGACAATATCCCTGCTTCAAAAGCTTGCATGATCATCCAATGACTTCTACTCTACCTCTGGACACCCATAAAGCCCAGAAGAAACCTTCAACAGTACAAGTGAATACTGAGTGACCTAGATCTGATGCCAGTTTGGGCTACAGCAGCATTCGGTTTCTGCAGCATCCACCATCTGTAGACAGCGATGCTCATCCGGAGAGGTGCAGTGCTGAATCAGGATCAGCATGAAATATGTACAGAATAATAATGCAATACATTAATCTGATGTTAAATATAAGTAGTTTGCAGCTAGGGCAGGCTTTCACGCTGTATCAAGACAAATTCTTTGTCTGTTTTTTAACAAACGATGGTAATTAAAACTGATTCTGATTCTGATCAAGAACTCTTGTCCGTTTAGAGTTTTGTGGTGCTGCCAATAGATTTGGGATAAAATTATGCAGTTTATCAAAGAACAAGATCCCACAACCTTCTGTATCTAACTCATCCACCCACACAGTCACATAATGATGAGTCTAAAACCCAGCTCTCCCAGTCATCTCCAGTTCTCACAGCCCTCCCCACATTTTCTGTCCTTCCTCACAGAGGAAAACTGCAGCTATGCATTTATAACAACACCGCCCCACAGCAGAATGCTCTAAATCTAAACCTCTGCTCTCCCATAGCCTCTTCACTGCTGCTCCGGTTTGTTCCTACCATCGTCTTCTGAAGCTGGTGATAATACTTCTATCTGAATAATCCAAAAGAACCACTGGTATTGACGCTGCCATATGCTCTTTGACACCGGATTTCCTGATCACTGTAGCTTATTTGTGAGTGCATTTTACTCTGTTTTCATCGGAATTCTTTGTTTCATGTTGATTCACATTCAACACTGCACCATCAAAAAGACCCGGGAACTAATTAGAGTGCATAGATTTTCTGTTTTTTTTGCTTGTTTTCATGAAAGAAAAGTAGCTAGAACTCAAACGTCACCTCAGGTCTGGTTTTTGAGGCGGCTTCTCGCTGCAAGAGGAAATTTAAAAAAGACAAGAAGAAAATTAGGTCTTTAAAAAAATTCTTTAAAGACCTATATATGCCTATATTTCAAATACTTGCTTCACGTCACTGTGACTTAACTATAACAGACTTTGATTATGTTATAAAACAGATGTAATGGCCATCCGTTGATCATAAATCACTTTAGCAGCAATCACAAAGGAGAAAACAGGAAAAGAGAGATCCTGACAGCTGGACAGTGAAAAACATTTTATGGGTGAAAATACTGAATGATAAAAACACAAACAGATTTTCATCCACTGTGACGTCATTACAACTTAAGGTTGTGTCTTAAATAATTCTGCGAATGGGGCTCAAAGTGTCAGTAGCTTCAGACTGACAGAGTCATCTTGTTCATGTCACCTTTCCTCCATGACCCTAGACCTTCTGATCTTGCCTACTATTCTGATGTAGAAAAAAACTGAAATTCCTAAAAGTTCCATTTGATGAAAAAAATAACTATTTTTAAGAGTTTAAACAAAATTGAAAAGAGATTAATGTTTTTGAAGACCCTGGTGCTTGTCCATAGGAAGATTTAGACTTATCTTTTTAGTTTTATGAGTTACATATAAACTCAAGACCTGAGGGCTGGATGATGCTTCAGGAAACACCCCAGTCATTTCAAATACTGTATAGTGAATCTCAGACAACACAGACCCCACCTCTCCTGAATCCCCACATTCCTGATGATAAACTCAGTCACAAAAAACACAGAAAGAAATGTAAATGTTTCAAATCAGAGTGTGTTCTCCTCAAAATGCTGGTCTTCATCACATCTAACTCATTCTGAACATAACCTTGGACAGCAGTGACAGCGAGCAAAGAGGAAAATGACCACAAGCAGGAGGAAAATTAATGTGGCTCTCACGCTGTAAATCAGAGTCAAGGACAGCTTGCCGTCCTCCAGAACCTTCATCAGAAGGATGCCGCCTTAGCGTCACACCTCAGATCTGACCGAACATGTCAGACAAATAAAGATTTACAGAATGATTTTCCATGATGGTGTGCAGCAGTGGCCCTGCTGACACCTGTAAAAGAAAAGGATCAGGGAGCTCCTCTGGTGTTCGAGCTGCAACTAGATGCAGTAAAACTGGACGAAAGTCAGGTGTAAACACACCTCAGAAGCACGCTGAGGACCTGAGCTGAACGAGTTGCGGAGGTAGTCAGACGCTCATCCTCATTATCAACTACAAGCTCATAGAAGAAGAAGATTTTGATTTTTACAAAAACACATTAATAACACTCAACCATTTTACAATTTTACATCATATGAAAAGTGCTAAAGTGCTTCAAAAATACAAAAAAATCATAAATAAAAATAAACACAATTTCAAAATCAGTGCATTACATCAGGAAATTTGCAAAACTAGGTTGATCAACTAAAGTGCATAAGACATTTTTGTGAAGCCAGACGTTCCTAAAGTTATCCAGGTCTTTTGTCATTTTTATAAAAACCAAATTCTAGTTGCAAGCAACTCTAACGTTACAACAAAAAACAGTAGCTGTTTCTTGAACGGTATTGGTTTCAATTTTCCTCTTTCTTGTAACATAAATTGCGAGTTTTGCTTCTCCAGAAATAAAATGTAAAAGCTGCCACTTTTCTGATTCAATCTCTTGTACCCAGCACCATAAATACATTTTCTGATATTAAAATTTGAGAATTTTAGAAACCCTGATGGAGGGTCCATAAAGGCCAAGCGATGCCATAGCTGTGAGGCCACCAGGTTGTTTATTACTAAAACGCGGCCTCTGTACGACATTCTGGGGACATTCCCTCTATTTTTTCGATGACACCCTCCCAGTTCTTCCTGGTTCTTGTCTCATTTGATAGGTGCACACCGAGATATTTGAGACCATCGGTCTTCCAACACAAATTTTGAGTAAGAACCGGGAGGTTGTCATGCCATTTTCCAACAGCAAGGGCTTCACTTTTGCTCCAGTTTACTTAAGCTGCAGTTAGAACATTCAATAAATTTCTTAAAATCACTAAAAACATCAACATCCCTCTGGTTTTTTGTAAGAACAACAACATCATCAACATAGGCAGATAAAATAATGCCTTTTACCTTTAAAAACAGGTAAAATCAAACCGTCAATGCTTTTGCGGATTTTACAGAGGGGTTCTAGGGAGAGTGCATGGGGCATCCCAGGCAGAGCACAGCCCTGCCGGATGCCCTGGTGCACCCTAAAGGGGGCACACAAACTGCCGTTAAACTTCAGGATACTCTCAACGTCACTGTACAACACACAGATCTTGGCAATAAAACCGGTGCCGAACCCAAACTTCTCCATAGTTTTCCATAGGAAGCTGTGCTCAACACGGTCAAATGCCTTTTCCTGATCCAGTGAAATGAGACCAGCATTTATACCCAATGAGCTGGAAACCTCCAAAACATCTCGAATTAGGGAGACATTGTCTACCATGGACCTGCCGGGCACACAGTAGGTCTGATCCCGGTGGATGACCTGCATCATAGCTTCCCTCATCCTGGTAGCCAAAGCCTTGGACAGAAACTTGTAATCGGTGCAGAGCAGTGACACAAGGGCGCCAGTTCTTGATTTCCTGCAGATTGCCTTTTTTAGGCAGGAGGGCAATGACCGCCCTCCGGCAGGACAGTGGCAAAGAGCTCGAGGCCAGACTTTCATTGGACACTTCCAGCACATCATGTGCTAGAATGTCCCAGAAGGCTTTGTAAAATTCCAGTGTCAGGCCGTCAATACCCGCAGCCCGTCATCCCTGCATGTTCTGCAGGGCAGTGTGGAGCTCCTCCAACTCCAGTGGCTGGTCAAGCTGTGAATTTATCTCTGTGGAGACCTGAGGTAGTTCTGCACAGAACTCCTCCAACAGTGACTGGTTCTCCTGATATTCACTGTCATACAAAGATGAATAAAAACTCACAGCTCGCCTTCTGATCTGTCTGGGCTCTGTCAGCTCCTGCCATGTGTCAGACAGCAGGAAGTGGATTACGTTGGTCTGTCCATGCTTCTTCTCCAGGCCGAAGAAGAAGCTAGAGGGAGCATCCATCTCGGTGATGTTTTGCACCCTGGATCGGACCAGAGCACCCTGTACTTTAGTATCCAACAGGTCGGCTAAAGCCATTCTTTTGGACTTGAGGATTTCAATATACCTCTGATTTCCTGTGGAAGCGCTTGTCTCTAACTCCACGATCTCAGCTTCCAGGTCCTTCATGGACCTGAACGTCACATATGACGTTCAGAGTATACTGCTGGCACAGGAGTTTTATCTCCGTTTTGCCTTAGTCCCACCACTGCCTAAGATAAGTAAAATCAGCTTTTCTAAGTTTAAAAGTGCTCCAAAAATAACTTAAAACCTCTCTAAAGCCTCTGTCTAAACCAAGTGTACTGTCGGCAGTCTGGATGCATCCTCCTTCACACATCCACCAGGCCATGAGAAGAGACCAGCCGTTCCCAGTGTGTTGGGATGCTGGGTGAGGCTCTGCATGATTACGGTCTAAAACCCTGTCCTCAGTACAGTTAAAATCCGCACCCAAGAATAAAGAATCCTCCGAGTCACAGCAATCCAGTCTAGCTTGTATTTTTTCTAGAAAGCTCTTCCTCTCTGTACCGTTTGTTGGAGCATAAATATTCATAAAAACCAGGGTCCGGTGCTCAAAATGTGCCTTTGCTAAAAGACACCTCCCCTTTACGACATGCTCGACCTCCAAAAATGTTGGGTTAAAAGTTCTGGAGAACAGGAAGCCCACTCCACCACTCAGCGTGGTGTTATGGCTCAGGTCCACCTGTCCTTCCCACTCCTTCATCCAGTCCACCTCATTGTTCTCATTGCTGTGTGTTTCTTGTAAAAACAGAACATCAATATTTTTCCTCCCTGCTGTGTCAAAAACCAGTGCCCTTTTCCTTTCTTCTCTGGCTCCATTTACGTTTAACGTCCCCACTCTAAAAGAATCCATGATGAGGGAGAAGTTAAAAGTAAGAACCTTAAAATAAATAAATAGGAAATATAATAAGACAGTTAACTCAGTCGTTTATGGACTTTATTCATTTGCTTTTTGAGTCGGTATATCTCTTGATCACTGAGTTCTGATGTGGCTCTGTTTTTAATAAGTTGTTTTGCTGATTTATAAAAAATTAATTTATCAGGAAAAAACTGTTCTAGATTCAGACCTTTCATGCCTTTAGTTTGTTGTACAAACAATTTAAACATTTTTTCTGGGTACAAAACGTGCTGCTGACTGGCAGTGACTGGAGTGTGAGGTAGTTCACTGCAATCAGACATACAATCATCACTGTCACTACTGTCTCGAACACTCGGTCTGACCTCAATCCGACCAGCTTTACATCCGGCGGACACAGTCAATACATTCTTGCGCTTACTGCGCCGCCTACCAGGAACAGTAATCCATTCAGACGCATGGTCGTCTGTGACAGCTTCAGTACCCATTCTCCTTCCTAACCTCACCCACTGCACCTGTCACCACCCTAGTCTCACCCAGTGTACCTTTCTCACCCAGTTCACCTATCACCTCCATAATCTCACCCCGCTCACTCACTACCTCTCTAATCTCACCCTGTTCACCTGCCAGCTCACCATTCTCACTCACCACAACCGTCACCTCACCCAACTCACTGGACACCACCCCGCTCTCACCCATCACTCCACCTGCTTTAACCCTGACCTCACCTACTCTCTCAGCTATCCTGCCACCATCCTCACTTGTCCCACCTTCACTCTCCCCCCTCACCTCGATGTTATCACTGGTTAACACTGCTCCTACTGCCCCTGACTCTCAGTCTTGCTCCTCGGAGCGTCTCCCTGCTCCGCGTCCCCGATGGTACGCCTCAGAGCGGCGGTGGGAACCACCGTCTCACCGGTCGGGTCCCACGGAGCATCGCTGATGCGCTTTGGACAGGCGCTAACAATGTGTCCCTCCTCTCCACAGCCAAAACATTGAAGTCGAGAGGAGGTGACGTACATCATGTAGTCATAGTCGTCCACGAGATGTTTCAGCTGCGGGGACTTGCACCCCGACGGGACTTTCATAATTGGCGACACAACTTTTCTGTGTCGAGAGAGTTCTCTAATTAGGAAATCGTCACTGATGAAACACGGGATGTTTGGCAGCGTGATTTTAGACGCCGGCTGTGAAAACGGCATGACCTGTACAAACAGTCTGTTTACATTTATCCCCTTTTCAACCAGCAACTTCACCTGTTCCACCTTCTCCACGATTGACAATTGCCCCGTTCATCCGGCCGGCAGACTTCAGCGCACTGCACCCGATAACATCCCCCACCGGAATTGCCACCTCATCCGCGCTACAAGGAGAAACCACCCTGATCCCGTGACTCTTTGTCAGCGATGTGAAGCCACCATACGCCATGACGGCGTCTGAGCGGCCACCAACCAGCCCACGCCTGGTCGGCAAAAACCACACAAAAAAACTGACAATAAACGACACTAAACACTCAAGACAAACCCAATTAACAATATACAAAGAATACAAACATAAAGACAAAACGTAAAGATAGAAAATAGTGCTGAAACACACTCAGCAGTTTTCCACTCATTTCATTCACTCCTCCCAGAAGAAGAAGAAGAAGTTTTTTTTTTTTTTGCAAAAACACTTTAATCACATTCAAACATTTTACAATTTTATAGAAGAAGAAGACGAACAGGAAGAACAATAAGAAGAAACATACTTTTACTTATTTATCATTAATTATTTTTCCACTCCAGCCAATTTTTTGCACACACATATGTATTTGATACAGCACACACACATGAGGCCTGTAGGCATGCAAATAAATAGTGAAAGGTAGGGCAGCTCCTTTGTGGTATGCCCTATGAGCAACTTGTAAGGGGGTGTTGCCTTGCTCAAGGGCACATTGGCAGTGTTTGGGAGGTGAACTACCACCTCTGTACTGCCAGTTCACACTCCAATCTTTTTGGTCTACATGGGACTTGAACCGGCCACCCTCTGGTCCCCAGCCCAAGATCAAGAACTGAGTTACTGCTGCCCCCAAAAGTGTTCCCTGACCAGGAATTGAACCGCAGCAGAGAAAGCACCGAATCCTAAACTCTAGACCACCTGGGAGAACAGTCACAAGTACTAGGGAGTGTATACATTAGCTGAGGTTCTGTTATATACAGACATGAGGTCAATATATCTGCATAGTTTGTTCCAAATGCAGTATGTTCAAATTCACACGTGTAATAAGGGGACATGTGTGAAGTGATATGGATATGTGTAAAGATCTACATAGTTTAAAAAAGAATGTTACAGTTGAACCAGTTCTCCCAATTAAACACTGTCACCCAAAGATCCGTTACAGCAGATGAAGAGTGGCGGTCTACACAGGTAGGCTACCTCTGCATATGGATGATGGATGGACTGATCACATTTCATTGGCTGTTTTGAACTTCACTCCTGTCTTCTCTCTATAAATATCCTTGGCTTTTATTCCACCCTATCACATATTGTTGACAAAAGTGAGAGGAAATGATTTTTATCTCACCACAATTTTGGTCAGTTTCAAAGGGTCATGGTTCTTTCTTGGTCCATGGTACATCTTTCCACCAAGTTTCATTGAAATCAGTTTAGTAGGTTTCCTATAAATCGGGGAAATTGCTGATGCACAAACAAAAAAGGTCCTCAGTGTTTATGAATAAAAAACCGCCCCAGATCTCTGAGGTTTTCTCTTCAGATACCATCCTTTCACCGAGTTCCATGGAAATTTGTTCCAGATTTTTTGCATAATTAGGTCTGATAAACCAACAAACCAACTGATCAACTGACCGACCGACCTACCACCAAACAAACCACCTACCAACCAACCAACATTGGTGAAGTATAACTGTCTCTATAATTCAAGTTTACATTTTTGATTATAGTTCTGAATTAAAGCTGACATTTCTCATATATTTGCAGAATATTTTTATTTTGGCATGAGATTGGAATTTTAACGTAAAATCCAAAGATACAAAACAAAAGTCACACGGATAACTTTACAACCTGATTGCTTCAGTAAAAAATATAGAACGACGAACATCATGCCACAGAACGTGCTACTTTCCAATACAATTCTATGACCTGGCCTAAATATATTTACTCGATGTGTCTGTCCACCATGGTATGTTGACCAGTTGGCAATAAATAAAGTGCTTCCAAAATGTTTACCGTCACCACAGGAAACCCTCTGTTTCACCTAAATGAAAGTTTACTGCAAGGAGAAGGTATTCCACGTTGCTTCTGGTCTTTCATTTACATTTCAGTGGAAAAACACCTGAGTTCATTTGGAGTGTGAACACACCCCAAGAGCTGAAGCCTACTCTGTGGTTCAGCTCACTTGTTGCGTTTAAGTTGTCCTGTTTCACCTGAAACATGAAGGTTGTGATTTACTGTACATTTTAAGATGAGTCAATGACACCACATCAATCTTTCTGTGCAACCAGTTAGAAGAACCTAACAAAGTGTACAGCATAATGCAGCACCACTCAGATTTGATCCTCATTTTCAAAGTACATTTGTTCAGTAAATATAAAAGCAAAACTAAGTTTTTCACATTGTGTATGAACAGGGAGCGATGACAGATGTGAAAGAGCATTGCTCTGGACTCTACACATTCTAGAAGTAGAAGTCCAGTGATTTCTCCCAAAACACTGTCACTCATTTTGGTGTACATCGCTGGTCTCACCAGAGACCAAACAACATCGCTGAGGAAAAGACAGGAGACAGAGCTGGAGGTAGCAGAGATGAAGATGCTGAGGTTCTCTCTGGGAGTCACCAGGAAGGATAGGATCAGGAATGAGTACATCAGAGGGACAGCACATGTTAGAGGTTTTGGAGATAAAGTCAGAGAGGCCAGACTGAGATGGTTTGGACATGTCCAGAGGAGAGATAGTGAATATATTGGTAGAAGGATGCTGAGTTTTGAACTGCCAGGCAGGAGGTGTAGAGGAAGACCAAAGAGGAGGTTTATGGATGTAGTCAAAGAGGACATGAAGGTAGTTGGTGTGAGAGAAGAGGATGCAGAAGACAGGGTTAGATGGAGGCAACTGATTCGCTGTGGCGACCCCTGAAGGGAAAAGCCGAAAGGAAAAGAGGAAGAAGACTGTCACTCATTCTGTGAGTCTGCCTTGACCTTGATCCTCATAAAACACAATATTAACTGGGAATATCTGGTTCCTTGATGAGACGTGTTAGGCTGGGGACATGAAACCTCAAGGATGAAGTCGTTCGTTCCTAAGGTCCATTTCCCTCCAACTGCTTTGAACTTTTTCACTGTGTCTCCGTGCTAGAGGGGTCTCACTTCTTATCAGATGGTTGGCAGTTTGATCTCCTGACTTAAAAATACTATTGTAGTGCCGTAGTACTTAACTAGTTTACATGTGGACGAGCTGTTTCACAAAGACGTAACTGTGTGCTCCACAATGTTAAGAGGTGTAACATATGACATAGCAGCAAGGATAAAATCAGTCTCACCAACTAGTGTCATCTTCTGTGCTTGTTCGTCAATTGGCATCATTAAATCTTCCGAGGGAGTTCACACGCCCAAGACTTCTGTTTCAATGCTGTTCCCACCACTGCAGGCATTAGTGAGGTCTTGGGCTAGGGACTGGAGGGTGCTCAGTTCAAGATCCATGTGGACCAAAAAGTTCACAATGTGAACTAGCACTGGAGAGGTGCCACTTCAACTCCAGACTACTGCCGAGGTGCCCTTGAACAAGGCATCATCCACTTTCTTTTTGCTCATTTGAGTGCTTCACAACGGAGCTGCCCACTGCTCTACCTCTCACCATTATTTATGAATACTTATTTTAATACTTGAATACTATTACTTCTAACAACTAAAGTGGAAAAATGATTTTCCCTGCAGTAAATTTATAAAGATTGATTCTTCTTCTTCATTCTTCTTCTTTTATAAATGTCTTCTTTTGGCCAGTCAGATCTGAGTCACTTTAATATGTGGTTCTACATTGAATGCATGTGCTATTTAGTGTCTTTGAGACATGCGTGAAAGTACAATATGTGGATCGGAACTCAGGTGACTTCTGTGATCTATGCATGTGCTAAACACCGTCATCAACAATGTGCACCAATAATGTGATAAAATGAAAGTACCAGAGAAGAGCAATGACAGCAATGCTACAACACCTTCCTTCGCTATTAACACGCACACCCTGGTTATAATACTGTCCTATGAATATGATGTGTGAGAGGTATATAATGTAGTTTCACCTTGTCACCTGGGAATAGTCATACTACTGTAATTATGAGGGTCAAACATCAAGATAACCAAATCTGATCTGAGCAAATAATCTGAATTTAACATTGAGGCTTGTAATATGAATACGGCTAAGTGCTGAGGACCGGGTGTCGGCATTATTTTGGAGTAATATTGTAAATGTGGCCAAACATATCGTGTGATTATCATAAAGCTATCTGTGGGCTGCAGGCCGCACAGCAGAGAGGCCTTCAACTGAATCTGATCAGTGTACAAGTGGAACTGCTTAGACACTCATGATTCAGTCCACATTGTTTACATCATCATCTGATTTGATTTATCAGCAACTTAATTAAAGTGTGCACCTGGACACAACATTTTAGGATTTAAAACTCATTCAAAACAGAGAGAAATGTTCATTAGATGACTAAAAAATATCCAAACCCACACGGTCAGCATGCACAGCAGCAGCTCCACAGTCTGACCTGGACTCACCGAAACCCAGCGTGGAACATGGACATCCTGGGTCCCCCACTGGACCCGTATCTAGGGGTGCTGAGTAGGAAGTCCTTCTTGATGGACGCGTAGCTGATGAGCGACAGGATGAGCAGCGCGACGCTGAACATGATGAGCCCCAGCGCGCTGGCTATCCGCACCATCCTGCCTCTCTGCGGGCACCAGCCCCCCCACACCAGAGGATCACTGACGGGCCAGGACAAGGACACTGCGAGCACACAGACGCACCGCATCCGCGGCAAGACCAGGGTGTAGACGCGGAGACGCCGCACGGATTTCAGAGTTCATGTGGGGAGTTGGAACACATGCGGGGACGCATAAGCGGTGACGCATGTGCGGCGCAAAGCAACGCGGCCATGCAAAAGGCCGGTCAGGCAAACAACGACGTGCAAACCACCAATTTATAAAACGCTTTTAACTGAAGACATGAAAGCCACAAAGTCCACATGTGACGCAGGAATGGGCAGCAAGAGGCCCGTTTCCGCGACCGTTTTAATAGTCTCACTATGACGCAGAGCGGTAGGTGCGCGTATGCGGAAGAAAAGGCGCACTGACGCATTAACGGTCCGTGAAACGGAGGATGGGCAAGCAGGGGAAGGTCTGTGGTCTTGGAGGTTTTTCTTCACAGCCTGAAGACGTTGAGATGGAGCGACGACACGCAGGAGAAGATGATGCTGCGACGACCGGCGGATGATGCTGCGTCCTTCATCTACATCCAGCTCGGCGTCTCTCTCCTCTTCTTTCTTCGCGGCTGTCAAATTAATTAATCCGGAGTGTCGCTGCAACGGAGACGCAGCTCTCGTAGGGCGGCAATCAGATAAACATCAGCAGCAGCATCCGAGGCGGAGCTCCGCGTCCTGATGGAAGCAGGGAGCCGCAGAGACAGAGGATACCCGCCCGAACGCACACCGCTGCAGAAATACGAGAAGTGCATGAAGTACTCAGGGTTTCCCCTAATGTCAAAGAATAGACAGTATGCATTTGTTCATGCAGAAATGATCAGGACGTATGTTGGAGAAAAACATCTACATGTAGTTCAACAATTGGCCTGGAGGTGTTAAGTTTATTTACCTCTGGGGATGAAGACGTCTTCTTCAGTTCAAATGCACAATTAATAAAAACCTAAAAACGGATAATTTATTGAATTGAAGCAACCCGAAAAACGATTAAAAGAATTAAGGAAAACGGATTTAAATGAAGTTTAATGCTTTTGTTTTCATTTGCTGTTCAAACACAATTTATATACTGTATACTGTATATTAAAAACTGAAACATGTTTTGTGCTGTTCCTTGAAAAAAAGTTTGGAGTCACTTCTCCAAAGGAGGTAAAGTATTTTTTTTGTTTTTTTTAATGCAATTGTGGGTTTATTTGTTTGTGTGGTTGGTATTTAAGTTCACTTTAAAGGAAATGACTGAATCTCGTCAAGAAGTAAGGCTTTTAAAATGGAGAGAAGTTGGTTTCATCTCTGGGTCTGCCCTTCAGCATCTTTAACAACAATGACAACAACAATAACAACGACAACAACAACACACTATGGACAACACCGTTGGATCTGTGCAGCAAGACGAGAGGTGGGATCATTAAAACTAAAAACAAGAACTAACGCAGTCAGAGACTGCAACATCCCGCGACACCCCTGAATTCAAAATTTTACCCTGACTTACTTGCATAGATAAAAGCTATTGCTCTGACCTACTGTCATTGATCAAAACACTAGTTTTGATCTATGGTCTTACTCACATTGGCCTTCTCCCTCGTCTTTCTATCTTATCCAGTTCCTTAGTGTACAAAAGTTAAAATTTGACCTTGACCTAGTTTTCTGAAGATCAAGGTCATCATCTCATTTTCATCCCCTTTGCTGTCTGAATAATGTGCTTTTTGTTTCATCTTTCTATCTGCAACGGTTGTGAAGATATTTGGTGGACGAACGAACGGACGAACGAACGGACTAACTGACGAACACACAAACGCTGACAATTACAATACATCACCGCTTTGAAGCTGGAGGTAATAAGTAGTTTATGAGTCTCATTGAACACTGTGTGGAGTCAACAGGATAAAACCAGGCAATAGATGCTAAAAATGTTTAATTTTTGACCTACAACTCACAACAGAATCACTTGAGATCCTAATTTCAGTGAAATATTTAACATGGCTAAATTAAACTTTCTAGATGCCCAGTTTAAACAAATTTTAGAATGCTGTTTCCACCACAAACTGACATAGACAGACAGACACAGACACACAGACAGACACACACACAGACACACAGACTGTCATTTCTTCTGGCATTTCAACAGTGACCTTTCCACTGATGTTAAGGCCTGATGAAACACACACACACACACACACACACACACACACACACACACACACACACACACACACACACACACACACACACACACACACACACACACACACACACACAGTCCCAGTCAGTAGCTGCTAACTCTCCAGTGTTTCTAACCGATGCAGAACGTAATGCTGACTTCCACTAATCACAGTTGAACATGTCTGATTGATGGAACTTTTAATTACAATGTAGACTACATACTAGCCAAAGCTGTTTAAATCAATCCACTGGACTTTAAGAAAGTTCCTTGAAGATCAATCCAATGGATTGATTTAAAGAGCTTTGGATAACCATGACCTGGATAACTGAGAACCTACAAACATCTAGACCATACATACTAATAATGTTTCTGTCAGATCATTCACAAACCAAATGAAATGAATCTAATCTGTTTGCTTGGCTACTTGTCAGTTTGCGCTAACTGTCCCTTTGCTAATGACGAATAAATAATGAATATGAAAAAAGTGAAAAATGTGGAAATGTAAAAGATGGAGGGTGCATGAGATCATCTATGTAATAAAAATAACATGTTGACACGTGCATTAAACTGTTGCATAATTTAGTCTTTCATGATGTACGGTATGAATGATGCAGCATTAATTTTATTGCAAATATGCACTTAGAAAACTTGAATCCGCGCAAAACTGAACAAAAGTAAAGTCTCTATCAAAACAGTGAGTGCATGCTTGGTTTAATTGTGTTGCTTTTACTCAAAATGAATGAGACACAGTGTTAAAAAAAGAATATGAACAATAATCGCCGTATATTTAGCTAAATGGAACCACTAAACAGTAACTTGCAGCAAGTCACACTGTTTCTGAGTGAAGATGGAAGGTATGTAAGAGGAGAATGTAAATTCAGGTCGTGTGATTAGAGAAGAGGAGTAAGGGTAGGAGATGTGAGTGTAACAGATAGACGAGTAAAACGATCCTGAGTGGAGAGATGGCGGCAGTGAGGACAGATCCAGGAGGATGATATTGGTGTATCAGCTTCCAATAGATAAAACAGGCCATTGGGAATTTTGTTTTCTTCAGAGAGCAGCTGAAATGTGTTGATGCTTCTTTGTCCCTCAGACTCCCAAGGAGCCACCAGCTGTCCCATTCAGTCAACAGGAAGTGACGTAAACGTATAAAGCATCGTGCTGCATATCTCTACTCTCATAGCAATAATGTAGATGGCTTAAATTAAACCCATTGAATTCTGTGTATTTACACTATCTTCCTCCCGCTGATATAACAAAGTAGGATCTTTGTATGATGACCTATGGTGAAGACACTTTGGATTCTTAATTCACTTCAGCTCATTGATTCTTCAAGAGAACTTGTATTATGAGTATACAAAGAGGTTCATCAATGGTTTCAGTCTTTTCAGTCTAAAGATGGATAATGTAGCGCCACTTCCTCATCCTGGACACAGATTAGCCAAGAAAACACAAATACCAGCACTGTCCTACTCTGCTGTTGGAATAATTTGCAGCCAGTTTTAGCAACAGAAAAATAATTGAAAGAAAAGTTAATAATAAAGGGAAGAATTGGCGATATATCAGCGTGAGAAGAGCCCTTGAACCTTTATTTAACTTCTGAGGTCAAAAAGTTCATGTTAGGGGCGGCAGCAGCTCAGTTCACTAGGTCTTGGCTTGGGGGCTGGAGGGTGGTCGGTGGTTGCCAGTTCACCTCCTGCAGCACTGAGCAAGGCAGCGTGTGTGTGTGTGTGTGTGTGTGTGTGTGTGTGTGTGTTTCGGGCCTGTACCCATATATATGCGTATGACTTCTAACAACTACAGTGGAAAAAACTTCAAACTGTTCCAAGAAGTTCTGCTTAGGCCAGCACATCGTGCAGCCATACATAGATGAACAACCACTCACACATACACTCATAGACAAGTTGAAGTGATAAGTGCATTGAAATTGCCTATTTTTGGATGTGAGAGCTGGAAATTGTCACTCAAACTATGTTTTCTGTGATCATAAATCAAGGTGTGACTTTGTTGATAAGTTGTTCATGAAAATGTCTGAAAATCACATTATTTTCTCTTAAATGAGTCTATTTGTGTGTGTGTGTGTGTGTGTGTGTGTGTGTGTGTGTGTGTGTGTGTGTGTGTGTGTGTGTGTGTGTGTGTGTGTGTGTGTGTGTGTGTGTGTGTGTACCTGGTGTTCAGTAATTTCACGCTCCTCGAGCCCAGGCAGAGCCTCACCCTCTGATTGTCCACCCTCCTCTCTGCTGTAAGGACTATTGATTATTAATTGACTCCTTCATGAGATGTGAGCTGCTCTGATTGGTTTCATATCACAGAGTTCACATGAAAATCAGATCAGCCTGAATCATGAGTTCACTACTGTGTTATTGAAGCCCTCTGAGGATCGCTGCAGTTCAACAGGAACAAAGGAAAATGACACATTTCATTTTTTCAAACCAGAATTTTATGCTTTTTTTAGACGAATAAAATCATCACTTTTTAAAAATAAAATAAAACCAGTCTTATTTATATTATTACAATATTTACTAACTATACTATCATGAGTACTATTAGGACCCATTTACACCTGTATTAAATATTATAAGTCATGATGTGTATCTGGATAGTGACATCAGATCCATTTACACCTTCTGACAGTATTGTGTCCACATTGTGATTTGGTGTCTCATAGAATTGTCAAGTTGATGGTGGACAACATGGTGCTGTCATGGTTGTGTGAACAAAGCAGTATAACCTCAGGGATTCAGGAACTGAAAGGATCTTACACTGTTGGAGAAACTGAGGTAGTAAAAGAAAAACAAGACATTATGGTAAAGCATTTAGTGCAGTGCAGAACACAAAACCAATGTAAATACAAAAAACACGGAGGCAATGATAACTCCAGAGACCTGATCAACATGCAACTTTGTGATCTGAAGACTGGAATTTTTTTGTGATCACAATGTTCTCAAAACTTGACATGAATTCACACTTCATTAACCTGTACATTTCCTCATCTAAATACAGATTATGGTTTAATGATGGATGTTAATGCGATCCAGTGCCTGAAACATAAAGCCTACCTCCCAATCAATACTTCTTTGTTTGGTTATACATCTGCTTAAAGTTGTAAAAACAAACATATGATCCATTATATAATAGTCCTTCTGGGTCCACCTCAACATTTAACCAATTTTTCCTAAGCCAAAGATCCACCCTTACACACAATGTCCATCAAATTCTAGAACCCTATTTCATTGTCTGCTAGCTGTAAATAAATCAACCTTCCATCAAGCCTATTTGGAAATGTAGCAAAGTAGCAAAGTAACTGACAAGGTGGAAATGTTGGATAATTTTAAAACGGATTTGATCTCCCCTGGCCACTACTTTTAAAAAACTCCTATATCATCATTGTTTAATCACAAAGACATTGTCAACAATTAAGTTTTTAACTTCACCCTTTTCCGAAAAGAAAGGTCATTGGGGCTCTAAAGAGCCTTAATCCTGTTAAACCTGCTGGATCAGATAAACTAGGGCCTGGCATGAAAACAGGCATCAGATTTTATTCTTTCTCATTTTTAATCTCAGATTAACAAATAAAAGCTACTTCGAGGGTTGTATAGGTCCCGAAAGGGGTTCCACAAGGTTTGACTGTAAGACCACTATTAGATAGATAGATACTTTATTAATCCCTGAGGAAATTATACAGTCAACCAACAAACCAACCAACCACCCAACCAACCATTCATTCATTCATTCATTTTCCAACCCGCTTAATCCGCTAACGCAGGTCGCGGGGTAGCCAGTGCCTATCCTGGCAGTCTCAGGGTGTGAGGCGGGGGACACTCCGGGCACGACGCCAGTGTACCGCGGAGCCACATAGAAACAAACAATCATTCACACACACACTCACTCCTATGGTCAATTGGGGACCGGCCAATTAACCTGAAGCGCATGCTTTTGGAGGTGGGAGGAAGCCGGAGAACCCAGAGAGAACCCACGCAGACACGGGGAGAGCATGCGAACTCCGCACAGAGCGGGACTCGAACCTGGGTCCGCTGTGTTGTGAGGCAGCAGCGCTAACCATCGCGCCACCGTGCCGCCCACCTCCCAGATTACTTTGTAAAATCTTGAGAACCACCCGTAGGCCTGCATTTTAGGAGAGCAGCATTCTTATGGGATGATATGACACTAAGATTCCCTTCAGATATAATGGTGCATGGATATTTAGTGTATTGTATGTGAGCAGGAGAACCTTAAACCTGAATTTCAGTGGAGGCTATTGCAGAGACACTGAAACTGGAGAAACATGCTGTCTTTTTCTTGTTCCAGTCTTTACAGGATCTGCAGCATTTTGAATCAGCTGGAAGGTCTTTAGTCTTTAGTACAACATGATTATAAGCTGTCAAGCCTGGATCAATTTGCATCATTTTGAAACAGAAAGTGTGATTTTTTTGATAGAACATAAATGAAAAGTATTATATTATATTATTATTACACTAAAGTATTATATATAACTCCATGTGATGTCATCCAGACTTACTGTGCCATTCAATCATTTTATCTGGTTATATACACAGTGCGTCCTCGTTCCTCGCGGGTAATGCGTTCCAGGAATCACATGTGATTATCGAATTCCGCGATAGAATGACAAACTATTTATCTTATTATTTACGGTAATTTAAACATTTATGTACCCTCCCCATACTGATATTAAACCACCTTCTATCTGTATTACCTTTTCCCACACTCTTATCCACTGTTTAAAGCACTTTTGTGTCATCGAACATAGCGCACCTCCGGATGCCATCAGCCAATAGAATCCGCATATGGTATCACGTGACTGCCTACCAAAAATCCGCAATGAGGTGAAGTCGTGAGTGTTGATGCGAGAATGAGCGAGGGCGCACTGTGCTGTTATTTAGTTGAAGTATAAATTATTTTGGTCAAAATATTTGCTGGCTGCGATGCACTGGTGCCGCATCCATGCTGTCCCCTGCCTCTCGCCCGTAGTCATCTGGGATAGTCTCCAGCAACCCCTGTGACCCGCAAAGTAGAAGAAGTAGCTGTAGACAAGACAATCACGATTATCACGTCTACAAGATATTTTAGTATTTGTATATTGAGACGCAGAACCTCTGCACCAAATTCATTTAACATTGATGAAGCCCCCACCCAACCAGTTCAATGAATGCTGACTAAGCAACTGCTACAAGGTTTTGGAAACCATAGAGAACTAGCCATCCAAAGGCGTTTAAATCAATCAAATGATTTCAACGCCTTTTGAGAACCATGACAAAGATAAATGAGAACCTTAGAGACACAGGGAACTAAAACTTATTAATCAGAGTTGTGGAACAGCATTTACAGTAGTCGTAACAGTATTGCAACACTGGTAGTCACTTTCAAAAAAGCATTGTGCAACAGTGCCAAAACAAACTGTGCTCTCCGTGATACCTTAGAAGTATTTAAACCACACACACCAAGGCTTCACAATGGCACTTTGGTGTGTGAGTTCTCAGCTTATGCCGATGTTCCACTACATAAAGAGATAGGATGATCAACGGTTAAATATTTCACTATTTCACATGTCCTTAGCTCAACTGTCATCAGTATCACTTGTTCAAATATGGACTTCCTGTTAAATAGTGGCACAAGCTGATTCGTTCAGAGAAATGTCAGGTGGAGTAAAGCAAAAACAGGCCCGCTATGAGAACACACGTAAATGTCCTGTAAATGAGGCTTGTGACTGTGAGTCCTTTTTTTGAATTTTATTTTAATTTTTAATTTTTTTTTCTTTTTTTTACTTTTATTGTATTTTTATTATATCCTTTCTTTTTATTTGTACGTTCTCATGTCTGCGTGGGTTCTCCGGCTTCCTAACACCTCCAAAAACAAGCAGCTCAGGTGAATTGATCACTCCAAATTGTCAATGGGTGAGAGTGTGGTTCTCTCACCCATTGACAATTTGGAGTGATCAATTCACCTGAGTGCTTGTGTCTTGAAGGTAGCTCTAGGAGGCAGGGAATCAACGCATGAAACTGAGACGTACGGTACACAGCTAAGGCAGTCAATCCACGCAGAGGTATCCAAGGCGGAAAGCAAAAAGGCAAGGTCAAAAAACAAGCAAGGTTCAAACACGAAAAGCTATGACAAGAACTATGACAAAAGGCTGGGACGTGAGCAATGAACTACAACGAACTGGCGACGAGACAAGACGCAAAGGGGAAATATATGCAGGACTGATGGGGGGTGATTGGACACAGGTGCTGGACACACAAACAGGAATCAGGTGCACGCAGAATTCTTAATGGTAATGTCATTTAAGCCCCTATAATCAATACAAGGCCGGAGTGTCTCGTCCTTTTCCATGAAGAAGAATCCCGCCTCCATCGGTGACGATGAGGGACGTACGAGTCCAGCAGCAAGACAGTCAGCTATGTAGGTCTCCATGGGCTCTCTCTCTGGTCTGGATAGATTATAGAGCTTACTTGAAGGGTAAGAGGTACCAGGGAGCAAATGTGTTGCACAATTGTAAGGTCTGTGAGGAGGGAGAGATGTGGCGCGGTCCTTGCTAAAAATCTCCTGGAGGTCATGGTACTCGGAGGGAACAGAGGTAAGATCTACTGGCGAGGGTGGAGCTGGTGTGGAAATGACGGAAACGGGAATGGCAGAACGCAAACAATGTGAGTGGCAGAACAAACTCCAGTAAGTGATTGCAGAGGAAGACCAGTCTATATGTGAGTTATGGAGCTTTAACCAGGGGAGACCTAAAACTAGTGGGGAACTGGGGGAAGAAATAATATACAGGGATATTACCTGGTGATGGTTCCAAGAGAGCAACAAGGACAAAGCGGCTGTACGATGAGTTATGCGGGCTAGAAGCCCCCCATCGAGGGCAAACACATTCTTGGGTTCACTAAGAGGTTCGGAGGGCAAGTTCACACGAGTGATAAAATCATAGTCAATAAAACTTTAATCAGCACCAAAATCCACCAAAACTTGCAGAGGAAAAGAGGCTTGAGTTTCCAGGACACAGTACCTTTTAGTAAAATGCGATAAGAAGAGGGCGACTTAGCAGACGTATGGCTCACCAGTGCCCCTCCTGATGCTGAAGATCCTGCTCTTGTCACAGACGGGCAATGAGCTATCATATGGCCCGCCTTACCACAGTACACACAAAACTTCTGTTCAAAATGATGTTGACGCTTTAGAGGCATTGGTCTCTTCCTCCCCAGCTGCATAGATTCCTCAGCATTGGAAGTTGATGAAGCCAGTTATGGAGGAACTCCGGAGGGAAGTTGCTGGTGATGTGGTTGCTGCTGTTGAGGTGGCCTGGGCCGGAAGAGGGGAACACTCTCCCTGACTGCCCTTTCCCTACGTCTCTCACAGAGACGGTTATCAAGACGAATTGCTAGGGAAATTAACTCGTCTAAGGAATCAGTTTCATCCCTAGCCGCTAATTCATCCTTCAGTTTCTCACTTAACCCACGAAGAAAAACCCCCTGTAATGCTCTCTCATTCCAGCCACTCTCTGCGGCAAGAATGCGGAAGTCTATGGAATAAATAGAAACGGCCTGAGCCCTGACGCATGGAAAGGAGTCGGTTACTGGCCTCCTTTCATTGTAAAGAATGATCAAAAACTTTCAGCATCTCGGCGGTGAACAACATATAACTATATGCAAATGGATGAATTACTGTTAGCCATAGCTACAGCCCAAGCAGATGCTTTGTTGGATAATAAACTCATGGTGAAGGCATCTCTCAAAGTATCTGAAACATAAGTCTTAGGCTGCTGGTCAAAAACAAGTGAGCACTGGTGGAGAAACTCTCTATATGACCCTAAAACCCCTGAGTACCTGACTGGAGTGGGAACGAAAGGTTCTCTTGGCTGGCTGGGTACGGTGAACTGATCCAAGCGACTGTCGAGCTGAGTCACACTGTTGCTGAGTTTGCTGAGTCCCTGATTTCCTGAAGTGCTCTCTCGTGTACTCCAACAAGGGTCCCTTGAAAAGTCAAAGCCTGCCGGATGCCATCAGTCTCTGCGGGGTCCATGGTGGCCAGATTATTCTGTTACGGGTAGTTCAAGTCTGGACCCCAAGGAGCAGAGACTGACACAAACGTAAAAATAAACAGTTTTATTGCTCAGGCAAAAACATATGTGAGCAATGAAACTGAAACAACAGAGCAAAAATTAACAAAAATCCACAACCCTGAAAAGAGCATGTAGCAGCGAGAAAACTAACACTAGCATCACGTACACAGGACGAAAT
This sequence comes from Antennarius striatus, assembly GCF_040054535.1. NCBI lineage: Eukaryota > Metazoa > Chordata > Actinopteri > Lophiiformes > Antennariidae > Antennarius > Antennarius striatus. The sequence continues at coordinate 4,150,513 of NC_090790.1, read as the reverse complement.
AATCTGGCACCCTCTTAGGGAAAAGCCAGGCCTTTTAACATGAGGCTGTGGAGCAGAGTGGGAACTGGTGTGGCTCGTCAGCTGCTAAGATCCAGCCACACCCTCTGCCACAGCTCTACCTGTCAAGAGAAAATGAGTTTTCACAACAACAGACCTGCCAAGCACATGTAACCAACGTGAAGAAACAATTCATGTGGAGTTTCTAGTCGTCTCCTAACAACCGTTGGGGCGTCACATGACCCCACGCAGCGTATCGGTGCCCATAAAAGGGCGTCCCAGGAAGTGAGTTGGGTGATGCGAGGGGGGCCGTGAGGAGACGGACGCCGAATTCTTAGTTTTGATTTCTCTGACAACACTTGAAACGTTATTGATTTATCGCCTGAATGTCAATTTGTGAGAGCCAACGACAGCGTGATTACGTTCGTGAAACGGCGGAACCGATGAGTTGCGCTAACAGTTAGCTTTTAGGCTGTATGCATACAATGGGGTCAGCGAGCATAACTATGCCCGTTTCTCCGAATGTATGTATTTAAGTGTATCTTCGGGCATACACTTTAAAAAAGAACAAAGTTAATATTGTACAGTATTAATTGTGATGCGAACTGCATTATTTATTGATTTTGATTGATTAATTGATATATATATATATATATTAAAAAAAAAAAAAAATGTCCCTCTCACCCTTGTGGGGTGGTATCTGTGTGTCATCCTCAAGCTCGGGTCCTCTACCAGAGGCCTGGGAGTCTGAGGGTTCTGCGCAGTATCTTAGCTGTTCCTAGGACTGCGCTCTTCTGGACTGAGGCTTCAGATGTTGTTCCAGGAATCTGCTGGAGCCACTCTTCCAGTTTGGGGGTCACTGCCCCAAGTGCTCCTACTACCACGGGGACCACATTAACCTTAACCTTCCACATCTGTTCCAGCTGTTCTTTCAACCCTTGATATTTCTCAATCTTTTCGTGTTCCTTCTTCCTGATGTTGGCATCAGCTGGAATTGCCACATCTATCACCACTGCTCTCTTCTGCTCTTTGTCCATCACCACAATGTCCGGTTTGTTAGCCAGTAGCTGTTTGTCGGTCTGGAAGCTGAAGTCCCACAGGATCTTAGCCTTGCCGTTCTCAACCACCTTCGGTGGTATGTCCCATTGGGATTTGGGTACTTCTAGTCCATACCGGGTACAGATGTTCCTGTACACTATCACAGCTACTTGGTTGTGCCTTTCCATGTATGCTGAGCTGGCAAGCATCTTACACCCTGCTACCACATGCTGGACTGACTCTGGGGCTTCTTTACATAGCCTGCACCTTGGGTCAGATCTACTGTGGTAGATATTGGCCTCTATTGCCCTTGTACTTAGGGCCTGTTCTTGTGCTGCCATGATCAGTGCCTCTGTGCTGTCTGTCAGTCCAGCTTTATTCAGCCATTGGTAGGTCTTCTTGATATCAGCCACTTCCTCTATCTGACGGTGGTACATGCCGTGTAGGGGCTTGTCCCTCCATGTTGTCTCCTCCTCCTCCTCCTCTTCCTCCTCAGGTTTCTGCTGTCTAAGGCATTCACTGAGCAGTTCATCTGTTGGGGCCATCTTCCTGATGTACTCTTGGATTTTTGATGTCTCATCCTGGACAGTGGCCCTGATGCTCACTAGTCCTCGGCCTCCCTCTTTCCGCTTAGTGTACAGCCTCAGGATGCTGGACTTGGGGTGAAACCCTCCATGCATGGTGAGGAGCTTTCTAGTCTTGATATCTGTGGCTTCTATCTCCTCCTTTGGCCAGCTTATGATCCCAGCGGGGTATCTGATGACAGTGCATACATGTTGATGGCTCGGACCTTGTTCTTGCCATTCAGCTGACTTCTCAGGACTTGCCTTACTCTCTGGAGGTATTTGGCTGTGGATGACTTCCTTGCGGCCTCCTCATGGTTGCTATTAGCCTGTGGGATTCCAAGGTATTTGTAGCTGTCCTTGATGTCTTCTATCCTGCCCCCTGGTAGGTTGACCCCTTCAGTTCTGATCATCTTGCCTCTTCTTGATACCATCCGGCCACATTTGTCTAATCCGAATGACATCCCTATGTCGTCGCTGTAGATCCTGGTGGTGTGGATCAGTGAGTCAATTTCTCGCTCATTCCTGGCATACAGCTTGATGTCATCCATGTAGAGGAGATGGCTGATTGTTGTCCCGCTTCGGAATTGGTATCCGTAGCCACTCTTTGTGATGATGTGACTGAGGGGGTTCAGGCCTATGCAGAACAGCAGTGGTGATAGTGCATCCCCTTGGTATATGCCGCACTTGATGTTAACTTGGGCAATTGGCTTGGAGTTAGTCTCCAGGGTTGTCTTCCACTTCCCCATTGAGTTCTTGATGAAGGCTCTTAGTGTCCTGTTGATCTTATACAGTTCCAGACATTCCAGTATCCACGTGTGTGGCATTGAGTCATAGGCTTTCTGGTAGTCAATCCAGGCGGTGCACAAGTTGGTCTGCCTATTCTTACAGTCTCTGTGTACTGCTCTGTCCACCAGTAGCTGGTGCTTGGCTCCCCTGGTGTTACTACCAACTCCTTTCTGTGTCCCACTCATGTATTGATCCATGTGCCTACTCATCTTAGCTGCCATGATGCCTGACAGGAGCTTCCATGTTGTACTGAGACAGGTTATTGGCCGGTAGTTGGATGGGGTAGATTCCTTCTGTGGGTCTTTCATGATCAGGACTGTCCTGCCTTCAGTCAACCATTCTGGGTGCGTCCCATCCCTTAGCAGCTGGTTCATCTGTGCTGCTAGACGCTCGTGGAGTGCTGTCAGCTGCTTTAGCCAGTATGTATGGATCATATCGGGGCCCGGTGCTGACCAACTCTTCATCTTTGACACTCTTTCTTGGATGTCTGCCATTGAGATGGTTACCGGTTCTTGTTCTGGGAGGCAGCTGTGGTCAGTCCTTAGGTCCACTAGCCACTGGGCATCGGTGTTGTGTGATGCTACTCTTTCCCATATGCCCTTCCAGTATTTCTCCACCTCAGCTCTTGGTGGGTCTGGCCGGATGCTATTTCCCTGCCACTGAGAGTACACCTTTGCTGGTTGAGTGGAGAAGGTCTTGTTTATTCTCCTGGCCTCAATCTCCTTGGTGTATCGCTTCAGTCGGGTAGCCAGAGCTGTTAGTCTCTGTTTGGCAGTTTCGAGTGCTTCAGGTATGGAGAGCTTGCTGTATTTCCTGGGTGCCCCTTTATTCACCATGTTCCCCTTCTGTAGCTCAGCTAGCTGGCTGACTTCTCTCCGTGTCGCCTTTATCTTGGCCTCTAACCGTCTCTTCCATGGAGGGTATTGTTTGTTATGCCCTGTGTTGATCTTGTATCCCAGCATCTCGAGGATTACTGTTGCTGTACTGTGGATCAGCTTGTTGGTCTCAGTTATGTTCCCTGTGGGGATGGTTCTTATTGCAGCATTCACATCTTCTAGCAGATCTTCTGAAGGTACTTGACAACTTAGCTTCGGTATTTGTTGGAGGCTCCAGGTTTCCATTTGGGTTACGATCTTCCTTCGCAGGTCAGCAGCTCTTGTATTGAGGCTGTCTATGTCTCTTGGGGCTTGGTACCCAATCACGGATTGTGGGGGGGGTGATATCCCCCCACTGACCTGGCGTCCTGGCTCCCCCTTGCCGTAGCATTGTTGTTGTATTTCATCGATCTCTAGTTGTGACAGCAGTTTTCAGTTACGGATGTTGGAACACTGGGCTAACAGCTGTTTCTTTGTTAGCCTTGATTGTGGGTTTCGAAGCATCCATTGGTCCCACATCCGCCCCATATATCCCCTCTCTCTGGGATTACTTGTGTAGTAGCATTCCAACAACTCCGTATTCTCCGCCCTTGTCCATGTGTGTCTTGTTCCAGTAGCCCATTTCTCATCAGATTGCCCTGGTTCCCTAGCATCTGACGCGGACCTTGTTAACCCGGGCGACGTCCGAGCCGGTATGACTCTGTCATTATTGTGTTCACTCATGTTTGAGGTAGGCTCGTATAGCATTAAGGGTCTTGCCTAAGGACCCTCACTGGATAGTGCCCGCCATGTCTGGGGTTCGAAGCCACGCCCTCCTGCATTCCAGACCACGCCCTCCTGCATTACAGACCACGCCCCTTTCTGCATTTCACGTTGACTGGATAGTGTTTGTCCCGACCGGGATTTCGAACCCACAACCTCCTGCATTCAAGTCAGTTGACTTAACCACTGTACTATCCAGCTATATATATATATATATATATATATATATATATATATATATATATATATATATATATATATATTTATATATATTTGGTGTACACCGAGCTGAAACTGGTCCTGTTCCTTTTTATTCAGGCCAGGTTTGGATGGCGAGCTAAGGAACGAAAAGAACTTGGAAAGAAATCCTTGTGAACTGAATTCTGCCGTCTGTCCCACACTCACATTCACACATTCCCTTTCCTCACTTTGCACATAATCCCTCTGGAAATTCTGCTCAAGTCAACGCTGGTACAACCCCGTGTTGTGGACAACCCGAACTTTTGTTGTGCGCAATGCGCACATGGACTGAAACCAAATTAAGAGGGCTCATTGGACTTTAGAATTGAATGTATTAATTATTGAATGAATGTATTATTATTGAATGTATGCATTTGACGGCATTGATTTTTTAAAGTTTTCCTTGAAGCTAATTTAAGTTAGAAATGTAATTTGTTTTTTCCTTTGTGAGAATAGCCATTCTTTGTGTTCTATAATTTTTTAAAATATATGGTACCAAATTCAAACCTCAGTCTCAGTCTCTTCCTCTCTCCACTCCTAGAGCCGAACCACATCTTCTGAGAAAGCCCAATTTGATATTGTTAATTTGTTAATATACACATACATATGCTACACACACAAACAGAACAGAACCATGACACAGTCTCCACAGTGAACAGAGTGGTTATTCATGAAATGCACCAGCTGGAGTGACAGAAATCTACCCAAGGCCCTATCTTTTAATGTGTGGAAAACTATTAAAATGAGATTGATACATGGAATAACTGGCTTGGTTTCAGTAGGTACTGGGGTTTTTTTTCCCAAGTGATCTGGAACTCGGTAGGTGAAAAAAGAAAGAAAGCAGACAGCAGGCGTAAATGTAGCCTGAATGTCCAAGGTCACATTGAAAAATCTAGTTTCCACATTTCATAATTCATCATCTCAACCTTGAGATTGAACCTGCTCCTCTCTGCTGATGGACCTTGTGTGTGTGTGTGTGTGTGTGTGTGTGTGTGTGTGTGTGTGTGTGTGTGTGTGTGTGTGTGTGTGTGTGTGTGTGTGTGTGTAAATGGAGTAGGCTGCAGTGCTTTGTTATGTCCACTGTATCGATAGGACAGCAGACAGACTGCACATCACTCATTGCCCAGACTGTGTGTGTGTGTGTGTGTGTTTAGACAGCAGTGAAGGACTGTGTATCAAAGCCAAATAGGTCAAAACGCTCACAAGACTGTAGTCAAGTTTGAAGACCAGCTGCTGATCTTGATCTTTGCATTTCAGCTGAGTTCAGAGTTCAAACTCTTAAGAAAATGTGAGTGTGAATCCATTCAGATTTCATACCTTTAATCTGCACTAACAGCGTATGATACACAGCGTACAAGTTTTTCTTATCTCAACATAACATAATTTTTAGTACAACATAGATCTGCTGCAACATGTGCAAAAGACACGTGTGTTTAGATGTTTCCAGGTTTGACACTCACTAATGAAGGTCAGCCGCTGTACGGGAAAACACCAGAAGAACGGAGTAAGCGAATCTTGGGTTATAGAGCGCCATCCATCATGGAATGTTTTCAGTTGCAAGAGGAACTAAACAACAATAACAAACAAGGCAGCATCTGAAATCGTTGAAACTGATTGAACTTTTAAGCTCCAAATCCCACAAGCTCTCTAGGAAAGCAACAATTTGATCCTAATCGCTGCCTGGATGGACAGATCTCGGCTACCGTTCAGGGGCTGCAGCCTCTGAAGTCTGCCTGCAGGGCGCTGGTCTGAAGCAAGTAGGCCTACATGTCCACGGCTGAAAGGTCAATTTCTTTCCATTTTGCAATAGAAAAAAGATAAATGGGAAAATTAGGTGAGAGGAGATGATCTCTGTGTTGCAGAACACACACTCCTATCCCTCTTTTGACTCCTTCACATTTCTCCATCTCCTCCTGCTTCCACTGCAAGCCTTCCCACATTTTATCTCTTTTTCTCCCCACATCTTTTCATCATCCTTCTTTCCTCCACACCTTTAGCTCTCCCTCTCCTCTCCTAATCCGATCTTCTCTCTCCCCTCCGTCCCTCTATCATTTATTGTTTTCCTTTTTTCTCCTCTTTTACACATTCACAATACCTGGGCGAGAGCGAAGGGAGAGCAGCTGTTGCCAAGCAACCCTGCTGACCAACGAGGTGTGGAGAAGTGAAAGGGGTAAAATGAAGGAGGATCATAGGAGAGGAGATGAGGTACTGAGGAGGATGGAGAGAAGAGAGAAAGGAGAGGGTAGAAGGAGGCTAGATGAGAAGAGGAAGTAAGAGAAGGGAGAAAAGAGAAAGGGGCAGGATAAGGTGCCGGTCGCTGCTCACTGATTGCAGGAGACGCTCTAGCCAATCAATTTCAGCAGGTGCGTGACCAGAACTGTCCAGCATCAATCACTCACACACACACACACACACACACACATACACACACACACACACACATGCACACGCACATTCCTTGTGGAGGAATTTGGTAAAGTAACAAGGACACACGCAGGAATCGAGTGGAGCAACAAAGAGGTAAAGGAGCAGAGGAGAAGGGGAATAGAGTGGAGTTTGGATTCAAGGCCTAAGATCAGTCTGTGTTTTTAAAAATTCACTGCCATCAGCGAGTTGATCACCATAAACCAATTTAGTTGATGTTTAATCAATCATAGTCATTACAGTAACATGCATTAATAATTAGCAAGCAGATGAACAGTAATTGAGGGAACGTCATAAAATCATTGACATGCTGGTAACAGACGGAGCTGTAATAGAAGGTCACTTTGAAGAACACAGGTTTGATTTAAGGAAGCAGTAGCACACACCAAACTAAAGGTGACTAAAGGAAGCAAATATTATAATGTAAGATGAGCAGTACAATTAAAACATGCTCATTTCAGGCGTGAGACTTTTTGTCCATGTTCAATATAAATTCTATTCCAACTGTTCTACTCCAACATTCAATAATAAACATTAATAAATGAATGAAAAGTCCTGCTGTTGGTTGCTGTTGCAGGTCTTTAACAAGCCAAAGCTGCAGACTGGAAGGCCTACTCATCTGTCCACCTGTACAATGACACCTGGTTCTTGCTTTCACTGAGCAAGTCTTCCAAAAGGCTAATAAGACAGTAATTAGCCACTTGTATAGGAATGGAGATAAGTTCCCAATTATTCCATTACAGCTTGACAACTGTGAATTTTTTTTAAATGTGCATTCCGATAATTTATAATTAAAGCCTGAAATTCCATTAGGTAGTTCAGAGGGTCGCTCTAATGAAATGATTCACCCTCCCTTAAAGTTACCCTGGTGTAAACTGTGAAGTATCATAGAACACATTTTATGAAGCAGTTTCGAGTTTCGTGTCTGTACGTCTCACCTGTGGCATCAACATGGTCCATGTTTGGGAAATGCTTTGGAGAAAATCCAGACGCGTGCAAAATCCTGCTTATTGTGCTTGTTGACCAACATCGGCTTCAAACTAAACTAAACCAAACTACAGAGTAAATTTTTGCTAAAGAAGAAATTTTCAATTAAACTGTATTTGTCACTCCACGGTGCACTGGCGTTGTGCCCGGAGTGTCCCCCGCCTCACGTCCTATGCCGCTGAGATAGGCTCTCCGGCTCCCTGTGACCCGCTGCGGCGGATATAGCGGTGGTAATCTGAAGATGACTGACTGACTGTATTTGTCAAAGGCACCATCTCCCTCCCCTTCCCCCAGTATTCTTTTCATAAATCCTTTATGCATTATTCATAGTTGCATTGCTATGAATATCTTGGAAAACAATATACATGGACAATTCTGAGCTGCAACTTTAGTTTTGTTTAACAAAATTACAATTAATTTTAACATAAGATATGTAAAGTTTCAATTGTTTTACAAATTTCATTGTAAGATTAAAATTAGCGTTCTATGTCGAAATAAAGTCAGAAACATTTACTCCTTTCTTTTCATTTTACAATTTTCTGTTAGTTTATTTTAAATTTGAAACTACAAATCACTTTTACCGCAATGTATACATGCTTGTTTTTCTATCTTTTGATTGTACAAATGATATACCTGTATGGTTTGATTTTCCTCTCGCTCTTAATATTTATATTTTCTTTTTTTGTTCTTTTCTGTTCAATAAATTTCACATGTAGAAATAGGAGAACTGTACATAAATTAAAGCTTTAGTTGGCCATATTTGTATTTATTCTTTTTCTTATCCTTATTCTCAGTCTTTTGAGTATTTTAGGGGCAGATTCAGAGCACAAATCCAAAATGAATGTCACATCGCATTTTAAAGTGTGATCTGAAGTATAAAACCAAAGCTAAAGTGGCCAAAGATGTTCAACTGTTTTATTACACGTTAACAATTATACGGACAATTAATCCCTCTACAGAGGGTCTAAAATAAAATAAAATAAATGACAGAGAACAAGTTCCAGTTGAAGTTTTAGGAGTTTCAGTCATGGATGAAACTCCCCTGCCTTTCCCCCTCCTCTTCCTCCCTCTGTCTCTGTCTGTCTCCTTCATTAAACTGGAGGCTCCCAGACATCAGAACTCGCCAGTTTTACTGATCAGTCTGTCTCTAAACAGTATTGATCCATCCTTATATGAGCCACTATTGATCTGATCTGTTAGGATGATTTTACCCCATGAGATGAACACTGTAAAATATGACATACCCTACAAATCATTTCCCAAGTGACTGTCGGTGACGTCTGGGCTTCCAGTGTCTGTTGCCTCTGTCCTCACAAGCAGATCTTATCATACTGAAGGCCGTCAAGTTGCTGAACAGTTGTTTTCTTATAACTAGTTTTTGGCTAATTTATGTAGCTTCAAACCTGAAACATAACATGGGTTACATATTAAATTAATACTGTAATGTACTGGATTGAAAAAATATGTCTGTTACGTCAATATAGCTAAATGTTTGCAAAAAATGAAGAATGGTTCTGTATTTTCTTCTTCTCAATAAAAAATAAAAAACTACTTATTTCAGTCCTGAAGCATTGAACACAAGTCTGTGCACAGAGCGTTTTTAATTTAACGTTGCGTCAATCTGTGAGCATTGACTCGGTGTGATTCATTTCTTATAGTGTGCCACCCTCTAAGCTCATTAAATGGAATAGACCAGGGTCCGACACATGAGGCAGATTAACACTGACATCATCTCAGATAAAGTAATCTGGGATACCTGATTATGAGATGATGGAGGTGAAAATGAAAATAACTACGATTGACGGACTACGTGACACAGAAGTGTTACACCGAGTCCCACAAGAAATCTGTACATAAGATGTTTCAGGCCTCCTTTGTAGTCTGCATACTCTGCTGGCCTAACATATTAATTAAAATGCACAGATAAACTGTACAACCAAGTTATCGGAGTGTTCTTAAAGAAAGACGTGTGACATCTGTAAGAGGTGTGGGTTCTGTGCGAGTGACAATAAAAGGAGTAGGAATGTCGCCTCTCAAAGTGCCGGTTTTTAAAAGAATTGACCTGCTGACTGCTGCTCACGCTGTAGAGGTGCTATCTGCTGCAGCTATTCATTCATTAATTTTCTCAACCAACTTCATCTGCTTGCGCAGGTCACGGGGAGCTGGAGCCTATCTCAGCTTGTCTCAGAGCATGAGGCGGGGAAACTCCGGATGCGACGCCAGCGCACTGAAGAGCTGCACACAGACACACAAACACACACACACACACACACACACACACACACACACACACACACACACACACACACACACACACACACACACACACACACACACACACACACACTCATTCCTACACACACAAAAGACAAGCAGACATATTAATCATCTTCGGAGGAAATGACCTGTAAAAATAATGATCAATATCCATTCAAATATTAGCCAACACATCCCATCATAGTGATGGGGTTAGGACGGGCTCTCCGGCTCAGCCGTTCAATCATTGACTGCATATTTTCGGTAGAATTCAGTTAGGAGTGTCTGTTGGCGCTGGCTCACACTTGTAGACCTATTGTAGTTTAACCAGTTTAACCACTGTTTACTGTTCGCACGAAGAAAGAGAAGAGGAGTGCCAAGAGTATTGGACTAAGAGTAGGGACGTTGAATGTTGGAACTATGACAGGAAAAGGTAGAGAGTTGGTTGACATGATGCAGAAGAGGAAGGTAGACATACTGTGTGTCCAGGAGACCAGGTGGAAAGGTAGCAAGGCTAGAAGTTTAGGAGCAGGGTTCAAGTTGTTCTATCATGGTGTAGATGGGAAGAGAAATGGAGTAGGAGTTATCTTGAAGGAGGAGTTTGTTAGGAATGAACTTGGAGGTAAAAAGAGTGCCGGATAGAGTGATGAGTCTGAAGCTAGAAATAGAAGGTGTGATGTTCAACATTGTTAGTGGGTATGCTCCACAGGTAGGATGTGAGCTGGAGGAGAAGTAGAAATTCTGGTTGGACTTTGATGAAGTGATGCAGAGCATGCCTAGAAGTGAGAGAGTTGTCATTGGAGCAGACTTCAATGGACATGTTGGTGCAGGTAACAGAGGTGATGAGGAAGTGATGGGCAGGTTTGGTATCCAGGAGAGGAACGCAGAAGGACAGATGGTAGTTGATTTTGCAAAAAGGATGGAAATGGCTGTAGTGAATACTTACTTCCAGAAGAGGAAGGAACACAGGGTGACCTATAAGAGTAGTGGTAGGAGCACACAGGTAGACTACATCTTGTGTAGACGGTGTAACCTGAAGGAGATCAGTGACTGCAAAGTAGTGGTAGGCGAGAGTGTAGCCAAACAGCTTAGGATGGTGGTGTGTAGGATCACTTTGGTGGTGAGGAAGATGAAGAGGGCAAAGGCAGAGCAGAAGGCGAAATGGTGGAAGCTAAAAAAGGAAGAGTGTTGCATGACTTTTGGGAAGGAGTTAAGACAGGCTCTGGGTGGTCAGGAGGGGCTTCCAGATGACTGGACAACTACAGCTAATTGGATCAGGGAGACAGGTAGGAGAGTACTTGGTGTGTCATCTGGAAGGAAAGTAGATAAGGAGACTTGGTGGTGGAATGAGGAGCTACAGGAGTGTATACAGAGAAAGGTTAGCTAAGAAGAAGTGGGACACTGACAGGACTGAGGAGAGTAGACAGGAGTACAGGGAGATGCAGCGTAAGGTGAAGGTAGAGGTAGCAAAGGCCAAACAAGGGGCTTATGATGACTTGTATGCTAGGTTGGACAGTAAAGAGACTGATCTATACAGGTTGGCAAGACTGAGAGATAGAGATGGCAAGGACGTGCAGCAGGTTAGGGTGATTAAGGATAGGGACAGAAGTCTATTGACAGGTGCCAGTAGTGTGATGGGAAGATGGAAAGAGTACTTTGAAGAGTTGATGAACGTGGAAAATGAGAGAGAACAAAGACTAGAAGAGGTGACTGTTGTGGACCAGGAAGTAGCAAAGATTAGTCAGGATGAAGTGAGGAGGGCACTGAAGAAGATGAAGAGTGGAAAGGCAGTCTGTCCTGATGATATACCTGTAGAGGTATGGAAGTGTCTAGGAGAAGAGGCAGTAGAGTTTTGACTGGGTTGTTCAACAGGATCTTAGATAGTGAGAAGATGCCTGAGGAGTGGAGGAGAAGTGTGCTGGTGCCCATTTTTAAGAACAAGGGAGACGTGCAGAGTTGTGGCAACTACAGAGGAATAAATCTGATGATCCATACAATGAAGTTATGAGAAAGAGTAGTGGAAGCTAGACTAAGGGCAGAAGTGAACAACTGTGAGCAGCAGTATGGTTTCATGCCAAAAAAGAGCACTACAGATAGAGTATTTGCTTTGAGGATGTTGATAGAGAAGTACAGAGAAGGCCAGAGGGAGCTGCATTTTGTTTTTGTAGATCTGGAGAAAGCTTATGACAGGGTGCCCAGATAGGAACTGTGGTATTGTATGAAGAAGTCTGGAGTGGCAGAGAAGTATGTTAGAGCGGTGCAGGACATGTATGAGGACTGCAAGACAGTGGTGAGGTGTGCTGTAGGTGTGACAGAGGAGTTCAAGGTGGAGGTGGGACTGCATCAGGGATCAGCTCTGAGCCCCTTCTTGTTCGCTATGGTGATGGACAGGCTGAAAGATGAGGTTAGACAGGAATCTCCATGGACTATGATGTTTGCAGATGACATTGTGATCTGCACTGAGAGCAGGGAAGAGGTGGAGGAGAAGCTAGAGAGGTGGAGGTTTGTCCTGGAAAGGAGAGGAATGAAGGTTAGCTGCAGTAAGACAGAGTACGTGTGTGAAAGAGAGGGACCCAAGTGGAAGAGTGAGGTTACAGGGAGAAGAGATCAAGAAGGTAGAGGATTTTAAGTACTTAGGGTCAACAGTCCAGAGCAATGGAGAGTCTGGAAAAGAGGTGAAGAAGCGTGTACAGGCAGGATGGAACGGGTGGAGAAAAGTGTCAGGTGTGATGTGTGATAGAAGAGTTTCAGCTAAAATGAAAGGAAAGTGTACAAAACTGTGGTGAGACCAGCAATGTTGTTTGGTCTAGAGACAGTGTCACTGAAGAAAAGACAGGAGAAAGAGCTGGAGGTAGCAGAGATGAAGATGCTGAGGTTCTCTTTGGGAGTGACCAGGAAGGATAGGATCAGGAATGAGTACATCAGAGGGACAGCACATGTTAGAGGTTTTGGAGATAAAGTCAGAGAGGCCAGACTGAGATGGTTTGGACATGTCCAGAGGAGAGATAGTGAATATATTGGTAGAAGGATGCTGAGTTTTGAACTGCCAGGCAGGAGGCCTAGAGGAAGACCAAAGAGGAGGTTTATGGATGTAATGAGGGAGGACATGAAGGTAGTTGGTGTGAGAGAAGAGGATGCAGAAGACAGGGCTAGATGGAGGCAATTGAGTCACTGTGGCGACCCCTGAAGGGAAAGGCCGAAAGGAAAAGAAGAAGAAGAACTACTGTTTACCGTCTGTTACTATCACTTCTTTTAGAACAATGGCCAGTAGACGGCAGATTGTGTGTGCGTTGTCAGCTTTGACCTGATGGTGTACTACTACTCCTGATGACCATGTGGTCTATGACTCATGGTTGGTCAAGAGGCTGTGAAACATCCATCAGTCCATTTTTATGTAGAAGAGATCAATCGTCTACATAAAAATGGATGGATGGATGGATGCATGGATTGAGGATGACTGCAATTCCGTGTCCACAGCCCCTTTTCCTCTTTGTGTGTCATACCGGCAGGAGGTGGGATACACCCCGAACGTTTTGCCAATGCTTCACAGATGTTGAAAGAAATCATGTCTGTTAATTAGGACAGTTCATTTTGACAATTTAGACATACATTCAATGCTTATTGATAACTACAATGAGGTACATTATGAGTGGCCCCATGCCTTTTGTTGGGGGGGAGGGGCATAGAGTGGATTCCTCTATTGACCAAGTCCATGGTTTCTCCTTTATGAGGCTGTTATATAAGTAGTTTAGAAATAAATAATGAATGCAACTAATGTCGATACATAAACTCACAGCTTCTGGTTGAAGGACTGCAGTTGAATACAATTTATTTAGTGGGTTAAACAGAAACAGACATTTGTGCTCACTCATTCCTGGTGTTTACTGTAGCCACAAGGCAGGCAGCGATTATGGGAGGTACGTATTCACCTCATTAATTAACATTACTTAAAAAATAAATTGATTAGGTAACATTAATTAAATACAGTTAATGTCAAATAAAAAGGCTCGAGATCTGGTTTATGGTGTGTGTGGTTTACAGAGTTAGCAGAGATATATGCTCTACTGTGTGTTATTTTATTCGTTTAATGATGACTGACATTAACAGTTCTTCTGCCTATGCTTGACTAGTTTTATTGATCAACTGATGGGAATTAAGTTGTTTTGATGTTAAAGTATAGATTGATATAATCAGTTATTTCTGCCATGTTGCTGTAACTTATCTTCACCAATCCACATTGCTTCCTTTGTGGTTGGTGAAGCTTTATTTAAAGTGGAATCACTGCTAGCACAGCTTGCTCCATTTTACATAAAGCTCATTGAACATACCACATCATTCTGTTTCAACCAACAATACCAACATTCCTCCCCTCCCCACCTTCTGTATCTACTCGTCATCCTTCCTGCCCCCCCCCCCCCCCCCCCGCCCCTCTAATATGTGGAGATGATGACCCATTGATTTCTGCTGTAGGGATGTTTGACAAGCAGGTGGTAGCTTGAATACATTCGGTTTGTAATCTCACTCCATCTGTAATTAGGAGTTGATTATTACACTGATAGTAATGTGGTCACGTCAGGCTCTCGCCGACACTTTATTTGTATGTTTGAGTGCTTGATAATCAAGATAGTAAAGATAATAAATTTCTAGTAGCCCATCATGGGACACCAAAACTCTCCTGACCATTTCACTGGCATTGCAGGACTACTTGTCATGGACTGTCGTTCTATTGTGCAGTTACTGCTCCTACTAATTGCAATTGACCCTTTGATGTCCAACATATTGTAAGCATTGAAGAGAAGCTTGTTACTTTTGTTTGGTGGCAGCTATGGGAGTACTACATTTTAACATTTTAATTTATCCATGTATATTATTATTTTTTAATGTTTGTACTCACACATGGAAGCTGAAAAATGAAGAGTCTTGCATGACTTTTAGGAAGGAGTTAAGACAGGCTCTGGGTAGTCAGGAGGGGCTTCCAGATGACTGGACAACTACAGCTACTGTGATAAGGGGAGACAGGTAGGAGAGTACTTGGTGTGTCATCTAGAAGGAAAGTAGATAAGGAGACTTGGTGGTGGAATGAGGAGGTACAGGAGTGTATACAGAGAAAGAGGTTAGCTAAGAAATGGGACACTGAGAGGACTGAGGACAATAGACAGGAGTACAGGGAAATGCAGCGTAAGGTGAAAGTAGAGGTAGCAAAGGCCAAAAAAGGGGCTTATGATGACTTGTATGCTAGGTTGGACAGTAAGGAGGGAGAGGCTGATCTATACAGGTTGGCAAGACAGAGAGACACAGATGGGAAGGACGTGCAGCAGGTTAGGATGATTAAGGATAGGGAAGGAAGTATATTGACTTCCATCCCTATCCCTATCCTGCACCTCCAAGCCCACCAGTATCACCCCTCATCTATCGGCTGGGGTCCTGCTCCCTTTCTTCCTCCGTGCCACCATACAGTCATTCATGGAGCTGTAATTTTGCCATGAATTTACCAACTACATGATGGGGAACATGTACTGCAGGCAACAACCCAGGTGTCGGTGAACGCAGCCTGACATTCTCGTCCCCAATTCAATGCCAGGATCAAATCATCTAACTACACTGACTCTATCTGGCCTATCTGCCACTCTCTCTCTGTCTCTCTTTCTCTTACCCTGTCCTTATCTTCTTTTTATTTCTTTTCCACCAAACTGGTCAAGGCGGATGGCCGCCCAAAAGAGTCTGGGTCATGCCCGGAGTTTCAACGAGGGAATTTTTCCCACCACTGTCGCTTATGCTTGCTGTGGAGGGTTCAGTTGGATTTTTCTGTCTGTTAAAGCGCTTTGAAATGTCTATTGCCATGATTGAGCGCTATATAAATAAAGCTTGATTGATTGCTTGATTGATTGAAGAAGGTGGAGGATTTTAAGCACTAAGGGTCAACAGTCCAGAGCAAGGGAGAGTGTGGAAAATAGGCGAAGAAGTGTGTACAGGCAGGATGGAATGGGTGGAGAAAAGTGTCAGATGTGATGTGTGATAGAAGAGTTTCAGCTAAAATGAAAGGAAAGGTGTCCAAAAATGTGGTGAGACCAGCAATGTTGTTTGGTCTAGAGACAGTGTCACTGAGGAAAAGACAGGAGACAGAGCTGGAGGTAGCAGAGATGAAGATACTGAGGTTCTCTTTGTATCTATCCTGGTCAGTCCCAATCAGGAATGAGTACATCAGAGGGACAGCACATGTTAGAGGTTTTGGAGATAAAGTCAGAGAGGCCAGACTGAGATGGTTTGGACATGTCCAGAGGAGAGATAGTGAATATAGGTAGAAGGATACTGTGTTTTGAACAGCCAGGCAGGAGGCCCAGAGGAAGACCAAAGATGAGGTTTATGGATGTAGTGAAAGAGGACAGAAGGTAGTTGGTGTGAGAGAAGAGGATGCAAAAGAAGTGGAAGCGAAATAATGCTATAACACTCTCATCACAAAGACAGGGTTAGATGGAGGCAAATGATTCACTGTGTTGACCCCTGAAGGGAAAAGCCGAAAGGAGAGGAAGAAGAAGTTTGTGCTCACACAGAATTTATAGGAGAATGAGACAAGGTTACAAGAGTTACCTCCTGAAAATATTGTCAAGACTAATAGTACATTTACTATAAGCAAGATTTTGCTGAAAGGGAGGGCACCGTGGCGTAGTGGGTAGCGCTGTCCCCTCACAACACGGCGGGTCCAGGTTCGAGTCCAGCCCTGTGGGGAGTTTGCATGCTCTCCCCGTGTCTGCGTGGGTTCTCTCTGGGTTCTCTGGCTTCCTCCCACCCCCAAAAACATGCGCTTCAGGTTGATTGGCCGGTCCCAAATTGTCTGTAGAAGTGAGTGTGTGTGTGCATGGTTGTCCGTCTTTGTGTGGCTCCGCGGTGCACTGGCGTCGTGCCCGGAGTGTCCCCCGCCTCATGCCCTATGTCAGTTGAGTTGGGCTCCAGCTCCCTGTGACCCGCTAAGGTGGATGAAGCCGTAGAAAATCAATGAATAAATGAATGAATGAATGACTTCCTGATGTTTTCATTGACACATGCCCCAAACTAATCTGTGGTCCTGAATTTCAACTGCCTAAAAGTCATTGTATGTGATTAAAAATGACACACAACCATGGTCCCTGGCTGGCTCCTGTTGTCATAAAGCTGATGAGATAGAAGACTTGATCTCTATCCACCTCAGACTAACAGATACTCTGAGCTTAACACCAGGGCTGACCAAAGTTCCTGAACATTTTTATCCTTTATGAATAGACTGGTCTTATAATCAATGGCCTTTTTATTTTGGCTTTAGTTAATATTCGTTTGAATATTACCATAATAGTGTCTGGTATAGAATCGCCACGATTACCTGTCGCTGCTGACTTTGTTCTCCTGTGTTTTAATGTAACACAATACACTGAAACAGTGTGTGGTGTTAGGGTAGATCACAGATGTAATTGTTCTTTTTATATATTTTTATTGTACCAAATCAGGGCATGCTGGCTACACTACAGTAGGAAAGCGCCTGACTCTGGGGGACAGACAGACTAGAAGCTGCTCAAAGACGATTGAGAAGGCAGATGTGTGGACAGCCAATCTCAGCAGAGCGCTGTTAGGACGATAGTCTTATATAGAGGCTGGCCCCATTAAGTAGAATCATGGGAGTCAGTTCAGATTAATGTCTCCTCATTAACCATCAGTGTGACCAATAAATGCTGTATATGTGATTTATCAGGGCCTCACTATTGAAAGTAAAATACAGCATCTGCTTTATGTGCATGTGTCTTTTACTGTGATGGATTATACTGCAGATAAATGAGGAAAGGACAGCAAAGGGATTCTAAAAGTAGCCGAATAACACACTGAACACTGGTCAGCACTGCTTTGAAGAGAATAAGAACACGGAGCTGTCAAGATGAACATCGTAGTGACGGTCACACAGCTGCATGCTCATCATTACTAATTTATATCTGATGCTGTCTGCTAAAACTCCTGAGACCAACACACACACACGCCTGCACGCCTGCACGCATGCACGCGCACACAGACGCACACAGACGCACACACACACACACACACACACACACACACACACACACACACACACACACACACACACACACACACACACACACACACACACACACAAAATAGAGTTTGAATTGTATATCTACCATGTTTCAGACATAACACACACAATACAGCTGCTATTGCTAATAATAAAATAATAACAAAATGTTAATAAACACAATAGTTACAGCTTACCTGCCCCAAAGCAATTCTAGAACATTAAACAATTTATAAATTGATATCGTTTTAAAGTGTTAAACTAATAAATCGGATTAGCTTCCCTGGGTTAAGGAGGACTTATGAGAATGATTTACAGTTTTATTATTGGATGCCCTTAAATTTAAAATAGTAAAAAAAGAATGATATAATTCTATATTTGGGGCAACTATTATGGTAAGAATATTGAAAATTGTCATCCTTTAGACATATGTTTAGTCTTTAGTTTATTTCTTGCTTTTTTTTAATTCCCTTTTTCCCAATCACTGGAATTTTGAATTTTCATTTGACTAAATCTTTACACCCCCACACAATTTTAGCCATTTTTTCTTTATTTTCAGGATAGAAAGAATCCAAGAATTTGTCCAGAGAGAGGTAGTCTTCCAGGTGGCATCAACTTCATCCATTTCCTGCTCTCCTTCTCATGGATTCTTCCAGTCTTTCCTCACTTCTGTCTCCACATTCTTGTTCATGGAGGATTGTTGGGTCTCTGTAGAATAAAGTTACTCTAGACTTGCGTTGTGATTCGGTGGTTTTTAAAAAAACTGAATTGACTCTACCATTGCTGAAATATATAAATTGCATATCTTTTTACACAAAAAGTCATACATTTTAGAAGAAAACTGATGACTGATGCTGAGTCTGACATGTCTAAGACCCTGTTTAAAATTTGTCAACAAATACAAATAGTCACAATGACGTAGTTTACACACAATGACCACTAGCACTACGGAGGCGGTGAAGTGATTCATATCTTGAAAGAACAAATAGTCTCTATGCAGAATAAAAAATGCCCAAATATTCTAGTTAATGAATTAATGGATTGGGGTTGGTTAGTTACAAGCAGCTTCAAGTCTTCTTAGCTAGGGACAAATCCTCTCAGAGCAACATGCTAGTCAGTTATCAGAGAACGTTAAACTTTTTCTCAGAAATATGTAAATTAACAAGTAAAGAAGATTTTAGAAATTGTTGTTCATACAAAAATTCTTGTCTCCTACAGATACAGACTAAACACATGTATGACTGTCGTGTTCATATAGCTGCAATGCTGGTAAAAAAACGTGTATATTCAGTAATAAGAGTGTGTGGGGATGCACATGTGTGTCCATCCTCTAACTAAGTGGACGGGTCTAATCACCTCAGAGGGAGGAACCTATTCTCCTTCCGCCGCCTCTTAACGGATATTAACGGCCCCCAACGCTCCCCCGTTTCCTACTGAGAAATGAAATACATCACTAATGGTTTATCACAAACACGGCTAATGCTTTATGCAGACCTCTTACCATTAATAAATGATAGC
This sequence comes from Antennarius striatus, assembly GCF_040054535.1. Classification (NCBI taxonomy): domain Eukaryota; kingdom Metazoa; phylum Chordata; class Actinopteri; order Lophiiformes; family Antennariidae; genus Antennarius; species Antennarius striatus. The sequence goes on along the minus strand of NC_090790.1, from coordinate 4,131,011 downwards.
ATGTAAAGGGGGGAGGGGTGCTGTGAGAGCTGAAGGGGCCTAAAGGGGGAGAGTTGGATCAGTTTCAGATATTAAACAGAAAAAGTAGTGCTTGATTCGTATCCTTTTGTGGTGACAATGAGGGGATGTGTTTTTTATTTTTGTGGTTGCTCTAGAATTCAGGCATTTTTCACTCAATTGTGGGGAACACATTTAATTCTAATATGACCTGATTAATGAAATGGGATGTAATCTCTTCTATTATTGTACAAAAGCAAATTAAATTAGCAAGTTAAATCAAGTAAGTACCATCAAATTAATTTGTTTTCTTTACGGGGGAGTAATGGTTAGCACTGCTGCCTCACAGCAAGAAGGTCAGGGGTTCAAACCCCATCATTTCCGACGTGGCCTTTCTGTGAAGAGTTTGCATGTTCTCTCCATGTCTGAGTGGGTTTTCTCCGGGTTCTCCGGTTTCCCCCCATTATCAGGAAAAACATGCATCTAAGGAATATTAGGTCACGTTGGCCTGTAGTGGCGGCGCACCCAGGGTGCAGCGGCTCTAGACCAACTTTCCATCGGGCCTTTCAATTTCATTGTACCAGCCCTGTGTATAATGACAAATAAAGCTCTTTGTCTTTTGTCTTTATTTATTGTACTGAAGTGTGAAATTACTTCTGTTGGGAGGATGGTTTGTTTTATCTCAGTTTTGATTAAATTAACTCTTTCAAATGTTGTTTGTCTTGTCTGCCTCTGGATATTTTATATATATTATATCCATGAAATAACTGCACAGCACCATTGCAAAGATTTGTGGGATTTGGCAAGCAGTGGAACCTTAAATTCTGGTGTAGCATCAACAGCCAAATGAGGTAATGAGAAATATATTGTAAAATAAATGAATAATTTATTGCATGCTAAGAATATGTACAATTTCATTCTATGATATTATAACAGATTGATGTTCCCACAGTCCTTTTCCATGTCTCCCCTGAGTTTGTTCCTCATTTCCTGTCTCTTCTTCCGCTGTTTCTGTCACAGAAAGTCTAAAATGCCACAGAATATTGAACTGAGAGATGCTAACCCAAATTTGACCATGGTAAAAGTTATTAATCATATGATTCCTTCACTTCATTTGATTTTTTTTTCTATTTAATTGTCTTTACCCTGTTTTATTCTAATCAATCAAGTTCTTTAATATCTAATTTCTCAGCTGCTATAAAGGGAATTTCCCCAGTGTAGGATTTGTAGAATCTCTTCTCATCTCATCCCATCTTTTCTTATCAAGGCTCACCTTTACTGATCACTAGTCACTTCATCTTTACTCTTTCTAATATTGACTGCACATTTGAATGTTTGTGTGAATGTGTGAGTGAATTGGTGTTTGAATGTGTGTGTGAATGTGTGTGTGAATGTGTGTATGAATGGGTGTGTGAATGGGTGTTTGTCCACGTGTGTGAGGCCCAGTGAGAAACTGACTTATTCAGCATGTGATTCAGATAAGTGCTGACGCACAAAATGATTACTGGTTGTCTCATCTTCAAATAAATGAATGTATGATTCATTCATATCATATCAAAGAAATTCCACTTCTAGAATTAAACTGATCAGCCGCAAACTCGGAAAGTAATGTTTCAGGGGCATATTGATAAAAACCCATCAACACCTTCTAAAAAGCTGCAAAGGTACAACCAGAGCAGCACCAAACATTTAGCTCATTTCACTTTGAAACTGGAGGCTGCACCATCTGATGGTTATGATACACTTACTCCTCATCCTCCCCTCCTACAATCCAGTTGCCCATACGTGACCTCACATCAGGTCAATCAGTGAAACACCTTGATGTTGCTTTGTTGGGTATATCACGGTGAATACCAACGCTAGCACTGCAAATTTCAGTAAGTCTACCAGGTTGATTCATGTCAGACATGCTCAAAAGTTTATGAAAATTCATAGACGAGTCAGATTTCTCACACCATGTGATATTTTATGGATTTGTGGATTGCACAAGGCAAAATAACACTATGACGCCCCTGGGATAACCCCAGGAGGGGTCTGAAATTTGGTAAGCATATGTAAGATATCAGGATCAACATAGAATACCTCTTGAAGCTTTTGACGCACATCCAATAGGAAGTTGGCCATTTTTAAGTTAGAGTTGATTTTGACTTTTTGATCTGCAGGCCTTTTCTTTAATAACTCTTGGTAGGAATTGGATTTGAGTGACTTTTTTAAAGTTTGTCAATGCAAACTCATGGATTTAAATTGAACATGACTATGCTTTTTTTTTCTTGAAAGTTGTGACCATGGCACAATGATATATTTAGATATTTTCCCCTTGAAATTGGAAGTTATCATAACTCCATTGCCCACGGGCCAGTCAGCACCAAACTTCACATCTTGTGTGTGAATCCCAACACAAAGATATGTACATGTCCATAATGCAGTTATTGTCAGTAAATGACATATTTTATCCTTTTATTTAGTTCTATCCAGCTGACAAATTTGTCCTCAAATTTGGATTGGAATTCTTACTCTTAAATCACACTATATTGTGAATGTAACCAGCTAATGCTCATGGCAGGCCGGTGGCAGCAGGATGCAGTTCAATAATTTTCCATGTAAGAGGACCTGGGTGTGAATTAAATGTTCACTCTTTAATCAAAATTTATGGTTGGATAAGCATCACGCCCTGAAAACAGACCCCTTCTGTTACGTAACTTTTGTACACGTACATGAGGATGGATGCCAATGGTTTTAACTACATCTCAGTTTAATAGCAAGTGAACTTCATGGACTTGCTTCTAAATTTTTTCAGTGACAACTCAACAAACTCCGTCTTACACTACAGTTTACATACAGTACACTGACAAAACCTGTGCAATTGTACTTTTCCTGATTCATTTATATTTGAAATATAGATGTAATTTTGCAACTTCTCACCTATCCACCAAAATTCCCTGTCAGTACATATCAGTGAATAATGTTCACTGCTTTTGAACCTCAATTAGCTCATGTGAAAACCGGTCAAATCACTTGTTCACCAAATGACCTAAATCCTAACTTTTATCCTTGTGTACTGACAGTAAAATACAGAAATACGCACATTCACACACACACACACACACACACACACGAACACACACACACACACACACACACACACACACACACACACACACACACACACACACACACACACACACACACACACACACACACACACACACACACACACACACACACACACACACACACACACACACAGGCTGCACATTTGACCCTCATGTCCAGTATCCTACATGCTCCCCTGTGTCCTCATTAACCCAACCTCAGAGGCCACAATTCATCTTTCTACCTCTGTCTCATTCCCTGTAATAGCATCCTTACCCCATCGCCTCGTTTAACTTTTTCAATTAAAAGAGGAGGATCTCTCTATTAACCCTGCGCCTCCGCCTGCCATTTTTCCAGCCTTAACGTTGTTTTGGAGAGGGCCGCAGGGATGGTCCAGGTGCCCGTATTTCACTCTGAAACCGGCGTTACTCTGGTGTGGTGACAGCAAGCGGCAGGCGCGGGGGTGAGTTATGAAGCCTGGATGGAGAGGGCAAATCATAAGTTTGTGTCTCATACTGCTGCTGATCTGTGGGGGGAGAACGAAGGAGGACAGATACATGAGGAGACACTGTAGGGGTCAATGCCAGTCCCTGTCTGCCTGATACCAATTCTGTCTGAACCTGTCTGTTCTTTTTTGAGTGTTTGATGTTCTGTTTGCTGTCAGTCTGTCAGTTCCTCTCTATTTGTTACGTAGACAATCGGTAATCCTGGCCCACATAGTCAACTGGCGCATAACCCAAAATGTGTTTTTTAAAAAGCCAATGTCATTTTGTCATACCTTATGGTTCAGATTCAGATGATCTAACAGCCGCAGAACACCGCTACGACTTATTGCTGCGTTACTTTTCATAAGGTGGATTTAAATAGATGTAACTTTAATTTAAGTAGCCCCACCCTCCTGTTCTGTGATTGGCCAGAAATCCTGTTCTATGATTGTTAAGGAGGCTTTTGTTCTTAACCCCAAACCATTTACGCTACACATATAAGGTAAAAAAGAATCTGTATTTATTTTGTATTCATCATTCATATTCTTTTGTGTATTTTTTCAATATATTAGATGCTTTTTAGAGACTCTGATGTACCTCTATAGAAGAAGCTCTCTGTTAGAAATCTTTCATTAAGTCACGTGATGCACTGTAAAATACTGTAGTTCTGCTCTTTTGTTTAAGGAACCTTAATATTTATAACTGAGAAGAGAACCCGCTCCTGATTCTTCTCTATTAATCTGAGTGCCAGTGGTGATGGAGATGAAGAAGATCAATGATGCTTAATAGCCGTTTTCATTTACGACTTTTCTATTACAAATTTTTTTTTTTTTTTTTATTTTTTTTATTTTATATACTGGTTTGATCCCCGAAGGGAAATTAAGAAAGCACACTCTAGCTACTGATTACAAACGCATGCATACATATTTGTGAGTACAGGCCCCTGTATCACACACACACACAAAGGGGCCTGTAGGCATGCAGGGGAGGTAGAGTGGCAGGCAGCTCCTTCTTGGTGCGCCTCAAATGAGCAATTTGTAAAGGGGACGGCACCTTGCTCAAGGGTGCCTCGGCAGTGCTCCGGAGATGAGCTGACACCTCCCACTGTTAGCTCACCTCTGGGTATTTTTGGGGGGGCGGGAGCGGGAATCGAACCGCCGATCTTAAATCATAGGACGACCCACTCTACCGCCCGCTTTACCACTGAGCCACTGCCGCCCCCCAAAATTTAGAAATTTAAGAGTTAACTTAAAAACTGTACTTAAATGTGTGTTTTGAATATTAAAAAAATAGGTATGTGAACACATTTTTAAATTAATTGCATCTTGTAGTGAACTGTAGTGACTTAGACATAATGCAGGATGAAGTCTCAAAGAATCTTTGGTTTCCAGGTGGTAAACTAATATTTTAGTTTACAATACCAGTCGGCAGCTAGATTATTTTTTGTCCTTTACCCTCCTTCCTCTCCTTCTTTCCATCCATTCCTGTGTCTCTTCATCTCGGTCTTTTTTATGCCGTCTATTTCTCTCAGTCGGGGTCTGTCCGTCGGCCCCTGTAACAGATTGTGGGCCACACCAGAACAAGCCATGTCTGAGATGAGCCGCAGTTATTAAAAACGTCACCGTACAATAACCTTTCTGATAGATGACATCACCGTTACATCATCAGCACCCACCCTGTCTGATGGTGAAGGTCACCTTGCTTTGGACAAACAGTCTGTTTCTGCAACAATTCCAGACCAAAAACTCATTACTGAAGTTCATCTCTGACAGTTAACCTGCACAATCTTCTGTAATATATATTATTAATTTTAACATGCTAGTCCCTTTTTACATTTATTAGAGGCACCTTAAAATCCACATCACATCAAGCAGTTATTTCATATACCATAGCTGCCAAACAGAATGTTGGAGGGGGAGGAGGGTTACTTGAGCTGCCCTTGATACCCAGAAATTTTATGTTACTAAAATAAAGACTATGAGCAAACTTTTTATTTGTTGGATGTGTGCTACTTCTAAATAACTGTGGTTTGACTACTTGTCATGTACTAATAATAACATGTTTAGTCAAACCTGGTCCACAGCTTTCCTCTATAATGTTCGTACCACCACTGTTTCACAGCCACACTTTATTTTCCTGTTATTATCTGTGTGTGTCTTGCATATTGTTTTTCTGATGCACTATAAATATCATAGTATTTCTTGGTGCTGGCAAATGAACTTATAATGTGACTGAATTAAATGAGAAATAAATATAAAATGCACAGTTATTGTCTATTTGTCCTCCTCCGGTATATAATGTCAGACTACTACTATTTATGAAAACAAAATATATGAGATGAATGAATGAATGAATGCACGAGTGAATGAATGCATGAATGAATGAATGAATGAATGAATGAATGAATGAATGCATGAATAACTAAGTCAAATACAA